>NC_049206.1:7529665-7829665 GCF_013347855.1 Anguilla anguilla | reverse complement strand
AGGCCTCCCAAGAACCGTAGCAACAGGCTTTCAGCTGGAGATATCGGTTGGCCTTGGCATATGCAACCCTGAATCAACAAGTTCTGTCAGTTGCTCTACGTCTCCCTGAACCTTACTCATTGGAACTGAACGTTCAGAATTCCATTCACAACGCTGCTAGCGTGTTGCGACAAGAAAGCTGAGCGCGTGCGTTCGACGAGGTGAACAATCTGGTTACGATCGGGGTGTTGGCTAATCGAACCTACGCAGTGTTTGTGGGAATTCAACAAAAAAAAAAAAAAAAAAAAACCATGCTCACTTATTTCAGCAGTGCAGGGGACAAGATGGAGGGAAAAACCTGTGATAATTTTGACCCTACGTTCACCACAGAATGTCCAGCGTTCCAGGTGCAGTTTACCCCTCCTAGATTCCAATCTGCGCGAAAAAAAGAAAACAATTGAGTTCTGGGAAACGAAGACTCCGCAGCCCATCCACCTCCGACAGGAGCAGACACATGAGATTCAGTGGGAGCACAAACACCGTTCAAGCACCGCGAGGCCAAACAAAACCCCACCCCCCCGCCGTGCCAGCGGACTCCCGTTCGGCGTCTGTCGGCGTCCGCCATGCGGGGATCCGCATCAATTCATCACACGCCGCCCCCTACGGTCCGCGCCGACGGGGGGGAACCGCAGAGATGCGACTTCCGCTGCAGAATGCCGGTCGCGTTCTAGAACGCGTCACGGTGGAACGCTTGTTGTCCAGGTGGCTCGCCGATACAACCGACGGTCATTAATAAAAGCGTGGTTCTGTCGGGACGGACGTTTACAGCGCAGGGTAAATCACCGGAGCATCGTGGAAGTAGCCAAACGACGGGGGATGGGGGGGGGGGGGGGTATATCGGCTGCGCTTCGCGTTTCTTCCTGTTTTTCTGCCACCGGAATAACGTGAGCCGACTGCCAGGTGCACAGGAAGATGCACAAAATGAAGAGGCTAAAAATGAAACCGTGTCTGATTACTGATCAATGCAGTAACGGTTTCGAATCCAATCAAAAACATATACGAAACTGAAAGAAAAAAAAGAGCAAAAAAAAATGCAGCTAACGGAAAATCATGCCCACATTTTTTATGCTTTATGCTCATCTACCTACTTCTAGTCTGCATATCTGATCCATCTCGACCGCGGGAAATTTCTGCAGTGACATAGATCTGCTGTTTCCACCCCTAAACTTCCCGTGACACAGACAAACCTGTGTGCCGTGCGTGCACAAATGATGAATCCGAAATTTGGTTAGATTGATTTTTGAATTGAATTGATGTGATGTTGTTATTAATTTATTAACCTTTATTTAAGGGAAAGGTGGGTTGAACAGCCACGCCCCTCCCTGCCTCCCTCACGGGTCGTCGGGCCTGCATGCTGGAGGAGACCGGAGTACTTGGAGGAAACCCACACAAGCACGCAAAACCCACACAGAAAGGTCCCTGGCCAGAATTCCAACCCGGGGCTTTCTTACTGCGAGGCGACACTGCTACCCACGGCACCACCGTGCCACCCAAAACAAGGCGAGAAATGAGTGCTAGACCTAATAGCACGAACAAAATGGCTCTTTGTGTTTATACAGATTTAAAAAAAAAAAAACAATTTTGAATAAAGGGACGTTAAGAAACCAATCAACAATGAAGCAAGGTAAATGAGTGTTATATCTGCTGGCGTGACATCCCCGATAAGCATTTAAGCGCACTGAGAATAGACCAAGCATTAAAATGTGTGATGAGAAATTATTTTTAAATTCTAGATTGATTCCTCATAAAAAAAAGAATCCAATCCTATCCAAACACATGATTGTGTGATTGTCTGAACGATAAGTGTGTCCTAAAAAAAAATCAGATGGATCTTTCAAACAAATGGACAACAGTAAGGGGGCAGCCAATCGGGTTAGTCCGATTCTCCCCGCGCGTCACTCACAAGTGACATTCGATTGGCTGTCGTGCCTGTTCACCCCGCTGTCTTTTTGCAGACTGGGAGATGAGACACCTGGCTCTTCCCAAGGCCATTACTGCCTGGACTTACTGAGAGAGCTCAGCAGAAAGGCAGATCCTGCAGCGCAATGAGTGGCACAAACAAAGCGAACGCGCGGCGGCTCGACGGTACGCCCTTCCAAAAAACCCGACGAGCACCTCCATCGATTTTGGCACGGGGGAGAGAAAGGCGCTGTCGAAACCTGTAAGCCGAGTAACTGACGAGATTCCAACGGGAGCCAAGTGCAGGCAAAAAAAAACAAAAAACGTTTCTGCGTTCGGTTCCTCCAAGCCAGCTAATTAACAGTGCAAGCGTGATGGGTTTTGCCACAGCACGCAATTAGCCGTAATCGCAGGGTCGCTCAGAGTGCAAAGAGGACGACGACCACAGAAGAAGCAGGACGACGACCACAGAAGAAGCAGGACGACGACCACAGAAGAAGCAAGACGACGACCGCGTATGGTTGGGCTCAAACTGTGCGGGCACACTGTACGCAAGACCGCTCCACCCGCTGGTCGACAATTACAAACCGAAACAGATTTGTACTCAGCTATAACAAGGCGGCCGCGTAGTAACAATTGCTAGCCGGGGACGCTGGCTGTCAGGCCGCTCGACCAGATAAAGCACCTGTTCTCACTGCAGCCGTGAGGTGAAATCCAATGGTGAACGCGCCAGTGCTGATTAAAGCCCGTAGGCCTGCATAGCAGTGCACATTTGGCCCGAGCTTTTCCCCAGGGAAAGCACCTCCCCACCTCATCACACTGGAGCCGGTCCTCTGGCTCGTTCCCTGGAGCCCTTGCCAGATGCATAAGCAATGCGATCCCACAGGCATTTTGGAAGGCGCAGTAGTGTAGCACGCCCTACATTTTGTTTCACTTTTTTTTAAAAACACAACATTGAAAGTTCTCTTCAGGCTCTATAGACTGTCGGATAATTAATAATGTTCATTCAAATCCACAAATGATAAATCCACAATGCTCACTGGTAGATGAAAAATTGAAACAATCTCTTGCCGTTCCTGAGAATTTCAGTTTTTGGAGATAAAAGGCTTATGCACGATGCAGACGACATTCTAGTCTGAGCTCTCCTGACTCATCCTGGCCAAAGGTTGCCAGGTCAGGATGATACATTTGATGGGGTTTTAAAAAAAATGTGTCAATGAAAAAATGTTTAAAAATAGCACGGAATGTAATTATTATTAGCCTTGTTGGTATTATACATTGTATATATAGGATATCACCTATAGTATAGAACAGAAGTATAGAAATGTAGAACGTGAAAGATTCCACCTAGATAGGTAAATAGGTAGGTAAATGTACTAAAATCATAGATTTGTGTCACTAGGTACTGGGTTTTTCCACCTGATATTTAGTTTACATCTGACAAGGAGGGGGTCAAAGCTTTGACTGAATGGCAACCCTGAGCAGGAGAATGATTTAATCTTCAGGTTATTGTTAAAAAAAAAAAGAAAACAAGATGAAATTGCCCTGCAGGGTTTGGCCTGTTTCTAGCTTTTTTTAAACTAGGGAGGTGGGCAGGGGGTGGGGGGTGGGGTTGCGAAGAACAAGTGTTATTGATTAGGAGCAATGAACCATTCCGTTGCACGGGAATACATGACATTTCGTTAATTTCGCGCAAGGCCTTAATCGCCCCCCCCCCCCCCCCCTTGGACCCAGCTGCACAATGACGTCAATGCGAGGGACAATCGAAAAGGGAACGGACCGCATGAACCGGAAGCCGCCCGGTGTTCTCTGTTCTAACGCACACATCCTGGGGATGATTCAGGGACGTTCCTGCAGGAGTGACAGCTCACTCAAAAGGGCCGCGTCACGTGTCCTTCCTCAGCCGAACCCGGGACCGACCGCCACAACAGACGATTCAATTTGGCCCGAAAATAGACTCACCTTCACGCGAGGCACGGAAAAACAAAAGTGGAGATTAAATTAGCCGCTGCGGAAGGGTTTACGTAGAGAACGTGCTCGTCGCCGGGGGCCGCCAGCATTGGGCTGCGAAGGACTGTAAACACTTACTGTAGGTCGCTCTCCTTAAATACAGGAACCTTCCGGAACTGGAAACGGAGACCGGAATCCGGGCCTGTAATCCAGCCGTAAACATTGCGCCATTGTTGACATTTAGTCGGTATGAATTTTATGCCTCATCGCAGGGGTGGCGCACGAGTTCGTTCAGACTTCTCGATCGACACATGCAGGTCAGGAAGCGTCCTGCAAAACGTAGCGTGAACGCTGCTCTTGGTTTGCTTGTGGAAACGAGGTTTCACCAAACCCTAAATGCTAACTGCGAAGGCTCAGCGAAGAGGTTATTGAGCAGTTGTCACTTTTCTCTGACCAAGGGCAGGTGAGAAGAAAGACATGAAAGGTTTATGAAACTGTTGCTTGCGTCATCAGAAGCCTTGAGAGGAAATCTGCTGACATTCAAAGAAGAAAGGCCTTAGAAAAATAAAAAAAAGACAAAACCTTAATCCCATGCCTGTTCTTCAGAACTGTTCTCATTTGCAAAAGCCACAATGTGTGCATTGTCGAACCTCACAATCATGTGATCAGAGCTGTTTGGAAACTTATAGCTTCTTGGTTTAGAGCATCTGATTCAGTGTCAATTCTTTCACCAGTTCTTAGAATATCTTTCAAAGCATGAAAAAGTATTTATACATAATTTATATATAATTAACAGAAAAACAAACAAAGCATACAGAATGCATTGCAACTAAATACCAAAAATGGAATGGAATACAATTTTTTTTTTTAAATGAAAGACTTCTTTCAAAATGTGGGTGGGGGGATCTATACTCTGCTCCATCTAAGTTAAAAGACAAACTGCAAGAATAAAAAGTGAGCGTAAAGAAAAAAATGAATAATTTCTGTCTAAAAATAAAAAAAATACAAATAAAAATAAAAAAATAAAAGAAAAACCTAAAACAACCCTAAAAGCCACTCTTTGGGATGGGGCAAAATACCCCTTCTGTAAATTTCTTCTCAGTTCTGAACTACTAGGCCATTTGGTCCTCTCTGCTTTGGAGTCAGGTCTGGGCATGCACTGGCCTCCATGCATGTGATGACATCACAATAACTGCAGCCCTGGAGAAACCAGACAGGCCAGCTGAGGAACCCTGGGGAACAGCATTCCAACAGTGTCCCATGGGAAAAAAAGAAATATTAAAAACAAAAACAAAATGAGCCTGTACTCCAAGGGCCAAGAGGCGATTTGCTGGAATGGGGCAGTCACACAAAAAGTTCACCGTGGATACTTAAACTTTGGAAAGAACCTGGAGGTGCCTTCCACAACAATGGGACATTTTCTCAGTTTTTAAAATGAATAGTCAAATTTTTTGGGGGATTCTGGACTTTTCCAGGCTGCTCTCTACTGTGACCATGCAGTAGCCTAAGCTATTTGGCTTGGTTTCTGTTGAAACTGCTTGCCAAATAAGACCCTGCCAAGATTGGAATCCACCAGAAACCTCCAACACCAATACACTGACCTGCTTAATAGAGCACACTAACTGAGGTTTAGGGGAATTGTACACTTCATAATAACAAATAATTATCAGTTTCCAACTTATGAATGATTTGTAGCGCAATAACATCACCCACCAAGTGATAAAGAGAGTCGTTTGTTTTTTTTTTTGTACAGCAAAAAGAAGCACCTAATGTACGTGTTCTCTGAATTAGCATTTGGAGGAATCAGGGGAACAGGGAGAAAATCAAGACCCACACGTCCACACCCCGAGATTGCACAGTGATACCGCGCTAGACGACGAACGTCTCGTATGTTTTGCTGCTGACTCACTGGTGAAGGCGTGGTGAAGACGCAGAGGGTAAAACCTACAGGGCACAGCTATGACTGTGAGCTGAAAATTCTGTTACGTCTGGGGAGGGGAAAAATGCAAGTAAATATTTGAAAAATTCGAATTACAAAATGTATCTTTAGAATTGTGTGTCATACTAGCTCTGTTGAGATGGCGTGTGTGGGAATGTTAGCCTACTAAGAATAAATATGAAGAAAACCAATAAACTCCCATCAATCAAACAGGTAGGCCAACTCAAGCACTGCATGTTCCTCTCATCAAAAGAATGGCAATGCCCCTCATGTAAAATTCTCCAGTGTCACCTCTGGAACAAAACAGCTTTGCAACTGTGGAATAAAAATACACCTGCCCTAGAAATCTAAGGTGGCAGGGACAGACAAAACAATGGTGTCCTGGGGGATACAGTCGTCAAAAAAAAAACAAAAAAAAAAACAATGGAGCCTTTGAAAGTGGCAAACCAACTTTCCCATCTTACATCCTAAGAATGAGGTCATTTGAATTCTATACTGGGCAGAAGAACTCCGGACCTCTTAAAAATCCCCCTCCATTTTCTTTTTAAATAAACAAGACTTCCGTGAGTTAAGAGTTTACCGTGAAATCTTTTTTTTTTTTCCCCCCTCCTCCTGAAATGTGTTTCCACTGTGGCTCTCCTTACAATAGAGGCTTATCTGGCCCTTCCCCTGACTGCTATCGCAACGCGGAGAGGAAGCCAACGTCAACTGCTCGGCAACCCGCCTCCCACACACACACAATCCCAACCTTTGTTGAAAGAAAACGAGAGCGGTTGCCGAACGCGCCGGACGTTCCCCGGGCCGTCTGAGGAAGAGTAGGGGCCTGGCGCGTTGGGAAAACAGAGCTCTATAATTAGGAACAGGGGCAGCGGATGCACACGGCAGGAAGCGCCTTCTTTCCAGATGTTTCACCATTTCCTGGGTCCGCTCGTTTTCGATTTTTTTTCTTCGCATCGCCTCCAGACCGCAGCAGGGGTCCTACGTCAGGATATCGAGCGAGGAGGCGGAGAAAGACGTGGACTTCACGCTGATAGCCCAGCGCCCAGGCTCCTCGGCCAGCTGTTCTACTTTTTCCACTTGGTTTTTTCCCGAAGGTCTGATTCCCGACGGATGAGCTGGAAAAAAGCTGAGGATGGAACGTGACGAAGCCCTCTGAGGCCTACATCACAGAACAGGGCTTCCTTTTAACGTCACACGGCCACAGTGTTTTCCCGGCTCTATTTATAGCGTAGGAACTCAGACTGGCGAAAGCGTCCACAAGTTACGCAGAACGCGAGAACGCCTGCCAGCACAAGCGCACGAGCACCACCGCGCACAACCGCGTAAAAAAAAAAAGAAGAAAATAACGTCAGCTGGGGAATAACGTGCGCGGCGGTGGCGAGGGGTGGTGAGTGTGAGCTGGCGGGGGCACATAAGAGAACCTGCCAATGTCTAAGGAGGAGATCAGACGTGGGAGCGTGTCTGAGAGGGAACGATCCGAATCACGGCAGACAAGTAACGTCTCAAAAAACGAGGTCGTTTTTGTAGCTCCGCCCAACTAAAACTGACTCCGCCTCCCTCCCTCCCTCCCTACCCACCGCCAAACCCCCCCCCCCCCCCCCCCCCCCACCCCCACCTCTTCAAAAGAACATGTCCTATGTAGGACCGGCTGGTGAGGATAAAAAGATTCCGGTCGGTTTGTCGCCGCGGCGACGCGGACACAGCCGGTTCTAATATGAGAACCCTCACATCCTCCGACTGACGTTTCCTGCGCTCGTGAATCCCTCTCTTTCGCAGACCGCTGCCGTAATTACCGGTTAGCCAGATGACGCCAGCGAGTCTTCTTCTCTTTTTTTGGTGAACGAATCCCAAGATCATCACTCCCTTTGTCTCCTCCGCAATTTTCTATGACGGAAAAAAAAAAACGGCTTCTCTTCCCCTCACCGCGAACAAGTGAATCAAATGTCAAAGGATTCCTTGTCCTTTTGTGAGTCAGTCAATCAATGAAGGGAAATAGGAGGTTATTAATAGTGTAGCACATGACTGATTGCGTGATAAAGCCCATTTAAGCTGCCATAGCCCATGCATCACATTCTTACGGCACCCTGCGTGAAAATTTGAATGTGAACAGTTTCATAAAAAAAATAATGATAATCTTACAGAAACAAGTGATAGCCTTTCATCGCACAGTGTTTTACATGGCAATTTACATTCCCTAAACATTACAGAATATCTCAAATTTCATGTTGTTCTTTATCTTTGCTCTAGTGGGTATCTGTTGAGCAAAAGGTATTCAATTTGTTGGAATGAGAACAGGAGCTAATTTGAAACCCTTTCACGGGTAATCCCTAGCCTTGTGTCGACAAGCCTCAGAGGGAATTCTGGGAAGAGACTGAATTTCAGACATAGTCCATTTAAACTTAAATTCATAGAAATATCAGCAATTCAGTAAAAAAAAAGAATAATAATAATAGCATAATACTAAAGAGATGTGAATATTCAAGCAAATCTATTTGTAGATTCTTTTTGAAAGCTTTGAACAGGGATCAGAGTAAAACATTCGTACTGCATGTAACTATAAATCAAGTAGCCATTGTTGAGGTTAGGCCACATTAACAAACATTCCTTCTGGTAAACTATTTGTAAAAGCGATGTTAGTTTCTTAAGGCTGTCGCAAGCATTAGGCTATATGGATGCGCTGAACATGGAATGATTCATAATTATGTCACATCACTGCCAACTTCATATGAATGCAAAAATAACTGTATCTGAGTCACCGTCAGTCCTGCTTAATTAAACCTGGAATGCACAGCATCCCCAAAATGAGTTTTCATATTTTAAGCCGAGATGTGTTCGTTTATTACGCCTGTGCTGTCTGTCGTTGGGCATCCCAAACTGCCATAAATGGCCATGCATGAAGACAAACTGCACAGATTAGGCTGCCACACATCTGAAATTAACTACATTTTGCGCTCCGATTTATACTCCATTTAGCCCCGTGAGTGTGGCCGACTGCCATGGCAACGGTGCTAATTTTGCACACCGTTTCTCTCCTCCCTCTCTTCATCAGTAAGGCCCCAGAGGGAACTGCATCCGTACCGCGCCCCCCGCCCCCTTTCCCTCCTCCCAAAGCCGTCTGGATGCTCTGACATCATCATAACACCCGTCGAACATCTGCTGCCTCCAAGGCATCTATGATTGGCCTCAGGACAACAGCTGACTCCCCCCCCCCCCCCCCATCCTGTCCCGCCCACCCTCACGTTGCCACGTGAATCAGCGACAACGCCACGGTAACCGGCTGAGTCTCCTGGTACACTGGAGTCCACTCTGTCTGTCATGCAATTCCTATGCCCTACCCCCCCCCCCCCCAACCTCGCCCCCTACTTGAAGAAGGACTCACTGACCACTCAGCCATGTTAACGAATGACTTCTGGGACAGGAAGCCTCAGCATCCTGCCGTCATGTCATTTCCTCTCAGGCCGAGCACTTCCTGTGGGCTCGGTCCCATAGGGAATGGAACCCACTCCTGGTGAGTCTGGTGAGCGCCGTGGGTCAAGCCCCATGGTGAGTGACACCGGGCTGGCCCTTTTTTGGCGATAAGTGACAACGCGGCAGCCAAAGTGCCTTCCTTTCAGTCATAATAACCTAACTGGATCAATACAGCGTTGAATACGACTGGTCCAATAATCTCTTCTGCTGTTGGGAGGCTAGATGTATAAACATGCCAAGCTGCTGCTGACTGTTGGATTTTTTATTTTTACCTTTTTATTCCTGCTAAGTCAATTTCAGAAAAATACACAGCACTCTGCTATGATAACTGTACTGAGTAGGCCAAGAAATCAATACTGTTTCATTGGCCAAGAATAAAAAAATGGATCATTGGGGTAATAGTTTCCATCGGTTAGAACAGCGGGGGTATTCTTGATTGTTGTGACGATTTTTGTGAAGGTTGGGTCAATACTTATATCACATTATATAAAAGGTTAATACTGTAAGATAGAAACAATCATTCATGTGCACATTTATATATAATTTTTTTTTTGCTATTGATACACAGTACTGCAAGACTATCACAGTTAAGTATGTTCACTTGCCACCATGTTTGAGACAACCAATTCAGAAAAAATATAGGAACATATAAAAAATAGCTAAGAAAGGAGGCTAGATTGAAAATTGCCAGTGTAATAAATTATTCCTTTATATCGTAGCTCTGTGGTGCACACTCGATTTTATTGCGTAGTCCGATACAGATCCTACATCTGTCCTTCTGACTTTCCTTCCTCCTGTTACGTACATAATCTGGTTATGTGTGCACTGTTGCTGCACTCCCAAAAAAACCCCAGACGCAAATACCAGGAACCGACTACAAACAGACTGCGTTGTTCCCGCCGCTCACGAGGCAGGAAGCACTAGAAGTGCCGCGAAGCGGGAGGGCGACGGACTAATGGCTTTTGTTTCCGCGCCCGGCTTCTCAAAGTGAAAAGCGGTTATCTCTCTCCTCTTTTTTTTTTTTGTTTTTTTAGGTGACCGCCCGGTGTGCCTTTCCGCGGTCGTTCGCACCGAAGGCCGCGGCAGGGTCCACTGCCAGCTAAAACAGCGGGGACGCATCGCGCACCCCTCCGCCTGCCCTCGATTGGCCTGGAGGCTCTGCTGGAGGAAATTCCAGAAGGGGGGGGGGCCTCTTTCCGAAACAACGTGATGGGAGACGTCCGCCAAATGCAAACAAAATCCCTCTGAAGGGCGTCCCGCATCAGAAGGGCATGGCAGAGGAACCACCAAACCCCTAACCTACAGGTTCATGTCAATCGAAGCATTCAGGCCCAAGTTGTGTTCCTCCTTATTTGAACAATGCTAGAATGGCGTATCATGATGCACCCAAAGCAAATGTTCTTCCTGTACATAAACATTTAGGCCCTCAATATTTCTGAGGTACTAGCAATGGTGAAGCAAATAAATTTACGACTAGAAAGAATGTAGTGGATTATTGATAACGCCTGTGTGTGTGCATGGAGGCTAAGAGGGACAGAATCTTGAAGTTGCCCTTGCTTTGCATGACACGCATGAAGCGGAGTTGTTCTTCCAAGCGAGTACAATAAGGGACATTGTGGCCCGCTCCCAATACCCGTCGGATCTTTAACAAGACTCTGCTTGTTCAACCATGTAACAAAGCTCTGGGCAGAAGGGGAAGTATCAATGATAAGATCAGGGTTCTCTGCAAGCAATATATATGTGTGTGTGTGTGTGTGTGTGTGTGTGTCTCTAAACTGCAGAAATTAATGAGGTGGAACAAATGATCACTATTTGCCAAGACACAAATGCATTATACAGTGCACTGTAGTCGGATCAGCTTAAAAAATGAACAGATGTTCCTTGTTCAGTGTAAGAACACCATGGCCCATTCATTGCAGTAAAATATGAATTAATTAAAATATGAATAAAATAATTAGTAGCTAATGACACAGTTACAGGCTTAAAAAAATGTCAGGTATGAAAAAAAAAAAACATAACCAATGGCTTAGTAGGATAAGTAACCCAAGAGCATTACATCTGGCTTATTACAAAGCTTACTGAATGTAAAAGTCATATGCACTGCATGCAGACAAGGATAGAGGCATACTTAAACCATCTTTGACAGCAGCAACGTCACTACCAATTCAGTAAAATGGGGGATACTTTGCATCAAAAATATCTAGGTTTTCCTCTTTATAAGAGTCACATCATCTAAGGGCAATAAAAAATAAAAAACTGGAAAACTCCAAGACTTGAGGTTAAAAGCACACATCACAAAGATGCGTCCTCCTACAAGAAGTAAATAAATATAAAAATCAACCAATGTTAAATTATTTTAAGTCTTCCAAAAAAAAAAAACACTTCAGTGAGAAAGTTGCATCCCAGCGGTGCTAAAAATAGTCGAGAGGAACACATGCAGTGGGTAAACACTTGTTTCTGGATTGCACCAAGCACATAAAGGTCAGTGGAAAAGAGGATTTGGAAGGACAGTAATTATTCTCCTGATAGTACAGGCTGTGTGTAGCTCAGCTTATATGAGCCACCTGAATCAAGCTTTCCAGATGTAATGTACTGTCCTCTGGATAAACGGATATAAAGGGATATAAATGAGACTACAGACATTGCAGTCGGTGATATGTTATCGACTCTCACGTGCCCGCAAACCAAATCGTTCGAAATATTTTGCGACGAAAAAATAAATTTTACTTTAATGCATGGTTCAAACAGAATGTGCGTTTTGAACTGTTGCAACAAAAAGCTTAACAGCAAGTGTCACTAACACACTAGGAGACAATGTCTTAAGATGGACTTAAATTGCTGAATGGATGGCCTTCTGCCGTTACAGAACCAAGCAAACTTTGTGTGCAACACAAATCTGCAGCTAAGTGGCATTCAGTCAGTTTAACAATAACAGTGTCATAACGAGTGTCTTCTTCATCAAAAACTATTGTGGTACATGTACTTCAAGGGACTGCGAAGGCAGTCCAGATTGCGTGCGCAGCGAGGTGCGTTTAAATGTGTCTGATTAGAGAAACAAAAACACGACCGCGAGAGACAGAGAGCTGACGTGCCCTACCGCATTCGCTGGTGCCAAGACTGAATCCCCAATTAAAAATTCATCAGCTCGCGTTGGGCGCAGTTCTGTTAGGGTAACCCAACACCGAAGCTGGGCGGCCGATGAAGAGTGACAGCTTCCGCTGTTTAGCCGCGCCGCCTCGGTCCAGATTCGTTCCGTTCCTGTCCATTTTTTTGTTGTTGCTGGGAGCAGCTGGCGAGCTTGTTGCTGTTAATCAAGCAATCAGAAACACGTATCAAATGAGCCAGCGGAAGCAGTTAAAGGTGCAACTCTGCAAATCACTTGCCCGAGTAGGCTACATTTAATTCTGGCTTGGAAGCAATGAAAGGAATTGATCTGCTAAATGGGTAAGGAATTTAAAATCTAAGCTCAAAAAGCTATTTTATTGTTCATGTTGTCAACCATTTTGACAACAGCAGTTAAGGGTATAGGCAGTGACATCTTTTGGGTTAGCCGTGCTATTGTACATCACCTGCATTGGCTTTCTAAATATCTGGAACTACTAATGAGTATATCGCTTAGTTGGCTGAGGCAGTATTCCGAAGGACTATATAATCTAAGTTAATAGCGCATCCTCCAGAGGCAAGGGTGACTTTCATTTTTTCTGTCTGAAGAGGCAGGCCTAGTTTCTCCTGCCCTGGAAGTCACACGGTTTCACGTGTTTCTAAATGCGGTGCGACCGCTGCGTTCCCGAGGAAGGGAACGCTGCCAGGGTTGAGGTGCGTCGCGGCCGGACCGCCTGCTCGTTACCAGGCCCCGGCCCTCCTGCCGGGTGGAAGCAAGACTGCTCTTATTAATGAGCAAATGCGTTTTCTGCAACGCAGGCATGCAAATGTAAGCCAACATATGGTCCGAACATGACATTCAAATGCTTTTGAAGCAATTGCAAGTACAGCACGCTGTCACGAATGCTGTGGAAACAAAGAGTGCAAAAAACTTGGCTGGGCTGCTTATATTAGTTGACTAAGAACACACAGGAATGCAGTTTAGCTATGTGTTCACATGTAACCCGTGACCCATCTCCACCCCTCTCACGACCCGCTGGTGGGGGGTTCAGCCCTAAGTTTGGGAAACTGCTGCTCTAGGGAGCCGCCAACCTCCCCCCGCCATCCCCCCTATCCCCCCCCCCCCCCCCCCCCCCGTCTCCCAACCTCCTGTCTTCAGTGTAACACGGTGCATGCCCTCGCCCGCTGGCCTCTTGGCATCGATTCAGCCGTCCTCTAGCAGCGCTTCATCAAACGGCGTCATGAGACCCGATGGCCCAGAAGCCGACGCCGTAGCCAGCCCCGGCGAGCCGTGTCGAACCGCACGTGCTCAGAACAGGAGCGCAAGGCTGCTGACCGTGGCCGTCTGAAACCCCATTCAACCCGGCTCTACCGGTCTTTGTGTAGCAGATCTGCGGTGTTGTTAGCAGAGAGCCATACAGAGGGTCTGGCAACCACACCTGTGCTCGTACGAGCAGGTGTACGTGTTGACGGGGGGCGTCATTCAACAGGTTGAGGTGAATGAAAAAGTCAGTGGACTCCAGGTGGAGACAGGTGAGTGGGGGGTAGGGTGTGTGTGTGTCTGTAATGCTTATTTACTCTGGATCTGAAGTTAATGGCTTATAAGAGTACATTGAAACTGTCCATATAAAGGCTCCAGCCTTGAGACACTGACTCTAGGTGTAATATCTAGATATCATTTTATTTTAAATATAATCCTCAGTCGGATCTGAACTTGCATAATATAAAGACTACATTGATACTCTTTTTGTATCAACTGAGACATCTGTCTCTAGATGTAATCTTTTTTCGACATTTAATATTATTTCTATTATTTCTTCTTTTTTTTTTTTACCTTGAACAGAAAGCCTGGTACTTTTTCGTAACTGAAGCTTGTTTCCTGTAAACAGGAGGAAAGAATCTGGTTAATAAAGTTAGCCAGAGGTCATCAACCGTTATGTGGTATCTTTCAGATCTTTTTGAAGTCTTGAACCGGATACAGTGGTACATTTTATCAAAAAAAAAAAAAAAAAAGTTGTTGCCATTGTTGGAACTTGCATTCCAACAAGCATTTAATTGTAGCATAATGTTACTGAAATGTTACTGAATCCTCATCTATAGCTGTGCTGGTTTTGGTTGATTACTGATATAGTCATTACAATAAAATAATACATTAATGAGTGTCTGTAGCTTTCTGTTAGATGTCACAGAACATTATGGAGAGATGTACATGATATCTGAACCTCAATGTCCAAGACCAATCAATTACAAGTAAACCTACAAATGTTTGAACATAAATGTTGGGGATTCCTTTTCTTGTCTGTCTGAGATCTATGAAGGAGGTTGTGGACCTGCTGTGTTTTGTAGTCTAACCTAAGGGTTTAAATCACTATATGAGGTCTGCCTTTACTCTGTGAAATGCAGTTGGGTTAGAAACAAATAGGACCTGGCAGCTCCAGTTCTTGAGGCGTAGCCACCGTGGACGCCCTCTCTCACTCCTCTTCCCACATATCAGATCAGGCCTTGTCACTTTAGATGTAACCACGCCAAAGAACAACATCCCAGGAAAAGATAAGCCAGACTGCCTGCTGTCATCTGGAGTCTCCTCTTTTGGGTAAATAAACCGCTCTTTATTTATGCTGTGTACCCACTTTCCAAAGGTCAGAGGTCGCACCATCCAACTGTATCCACTGTTTGTTTTTTTTATGTTCAGTCCTTCCCGCCACCCAGAGCCCTCATCTCCTCCAGGCATGCGGATCTGTATCGGCCTCTATCAGACATGCCCAGACATGTCTGGAGCTGAGCGTAACTCACCGGGTTGGAGAGATTGATTAGGCCCAGCTGTTTTCCCATCAGTCGAGCTCTTCACACGGTCTAGCCTGCTTTGTCCTACTGTTATTCTCAAGCTGACTGACAGGTTGGGAAACTGAAAAAAACATTTGACAGTTAACGGAGCTATTTGGCATCTGGGAGGGGAAAAAAAAAAAAATCCATCTGGTGCTTGTGACTTCATAAAGGTAAGAGCATTAATTAGGTAATTATAATTAAAAGTAGTGCTCACAGGTCCAGCACATGCATACTCCAGCACCGAGCGATAGAGCAGATGGCTGTCGGACTCGGTCTGAGTAATTATTTGATTTGATAAACTTACAACTTGCTCATTAAAATCCTGTCTGGTTCTGGATAATGTGACCGTTTCCTTGCAATAGGAAATTCAAGCTAGATTGTCTGTTTTCCTAGGAGCTTGTTAAGATTTAAAATGCCGTCATGGAGGTTTCGTGAATTTTAGGCAGGTCTTTACCTTCTTGGTTGCCCCGGGCAGCAGATGGATCTCCACAAACACCCGCTAACACCCCATATGGACACCCCTACTTCTCTCAGGCCGTGTGGTATAGATCCCCATGCTCATTTTCTATACGTCTATGAGAAACAGCACTTTCACACGCCACAGGAAAGCACCATTGTATCATACAGCCCTTAGATTCACCCTACTTATCCAAGTCCCAGTTGGCCTTGTGCAGAAAAAGGAGCACGTTTTTGAAGGTGTATTAAAGCTCCCTGCGTTGCCACTGAATCTTAATCAAGCAAACATTAATGGAATGTGAAGTTTGTGCCCAGGACGTGCAGTGCATTATGGGGAGAGAACTGCCAGTCTAAATCCGTCCTCTGTTGACATGAAAATAAAATAGACCAGACTGAAATGTGATTTGCCTTCATATTAGAAATGTGTTTCTCAAAACGACCTAATTCTTTATACATGCCCATCCCCTTTCTTGATTGAGAAAGTCATTGAGCAGTCCACCATTGTGCTTTGTCACAAAAAAGCACTGCACAATATAAGCCATATAAACTGTCATCCCATGCATATTTTAAATGCCTTTGCAGATTCTTTGAGAGGTAAGTTTATATTGTTTAAGTTCATGCATACTCAATGAGCCAAAAAAAGTAAAAACTGGCTGCATTAAAGATAAAAACCCAATGCCATTTTTGAAGGTGAAATTTAATAGTGCTTTGAAGCAAATATAACTACAATTTCAGAAAAACAGAAAAATCTGAGTCTTTGATAATTTAATGGTTTATCTTGTGAAACATAACATAATTTGAATACATTGTTGCAGGTCACATCATTTGTAATATAAGCGAAATCGAAATACAGTATTAGGAAATGACAGAAAAGACCAATCAAATCCATAACATTCATAAGGCCTTCTGTCTCTTTCTGAAGGAGAAAATCCCTTTCTGTGCAAGTCATGTATGAAGGAAAACTGTCTCACAAGCCCTTATGATCCGTACAAAATCATTCCTGTCAGAAAAAAAATCTGATTAACATTTTAAGAAGCATACTGTCTGGGGAATGCATTTATTTATTTTACTCTCAGCCATCTGTCTGAATTATTTATTTTTTTGTCGTGTTTTGTCAGTTTATCTCTGGCTAGCTCAGATTCCAGAATTAGCCTTGTTATGTTATGGTTTCAGGAATATAGCTATTCATTCGCCCTATTCATTTGGCAATGTGGGGAAAAAAGCATAGCCTAACTAAAGAGGCATGTGATGTCAATGATAACCGTGACAGATGGATTTAACAATTCATACAATGTGCATTTATATCTCACTGTTACGGTGTGAATGGCTAAATGCTTCGTGCTTTCACACTGACAGGAAAAAGCCATTCACCTGCTCAAAGCTGTAGCCCAGCTATTATTTGTGTGGAAGCATAATTAGGTCATTGAAAGTGTTGTGGGGACTATGAGTAGCACATTGTTTATTGTTTTTTTTCCCTTGTGGAGTAAGCATGTTTCCATTTTATGCACCTGGAGTTTTCCTCATGGCTGTCTATTTGTATTTGGTTGCCTACCTGCTTATCTACAGTATATGAAAATGAGGTTCTGTCAATCTACAAAGTATTGTAATTATTTGGTTTAGATAAAACAAGTTTAGATAGGTGTTGTTTTTAATATTAATATGAGTATCCTCTACATGTAGTCAGGTCACCAAATGTCAAGCCCAAAGTGCACTGATATCTCAAAAAGAGAACGAAAATAATCTAATTACAATTCAGATGAGCAGAACGTATCTCAACAAAACGTTGCAGCTGAATCATGGAACATTGGTGATTGAGTTTTTATTTTTATTTTTTGATGACACGACTGCTGACTGTTGGACTGTTCAGCCCAAGAGAATTTTGTGAAGAAAAAAAGAGAATATTTTCAAACATTTTATTGAAGAAGAAATATTATAACACAAGACATGCAAATGTAAAAACACAGAAACCTGTGATCACATCAAATCCCACACTCCCAAATCCAATTTTGTGTTTGTTTCTGCTTAAATATTAATTTTGACACTTCCTCTTGTGTACAGAATGTTTTGTTGAGTTTTTTCTTTTGCTTTTCCTCTGAGGAATTGAATCAAAAGGTGAAATGAAGTGTTTTTTATGAAGCCATAAGAGCTCATATCGAAGTCTCGGGAGAAGGCTAATCCTGTGATTCCAACCAGAAACGGACAGTGCCCCCCCGTTTTAAAGGGGCTGATGTTTATCCCGGGGTAAAAGGCCTCACCATGACGACGGTGTGCGAGGTGGCAGAGAGCCCGGTGTTGTACATCTTTCCAGTGAGCGATTGCAGCACGGCGGTGGCTCCGAGCGGGTTGCTGTACTAGCTGACCTGCTTTGCCCCTCTCGGCCAATAATTTACTCGCAGAGGCATGCTGGGTAACAGAAACCCCAGGCAGCACCGTACAGAGAGAGAGGGGCAGTCTGCCTGTGGGTATGAGCTTAATGTCTGTGATTCCTCAAGAAAAAATATCTACGTGGAATAAGGGCTCATTATTATAACTTTTGAATCATGAAGGTAAGATTATTATTGTCATTATTATTATTAGCAATAGTAGTTGTGGTAGTGGTGGTGGTAGATGTAGAACTAATAGTTGTAAGAGTAATAATGTGTATATGTTTATGGATGTGCATTGCATCTTAATTATGTTTATTTTTTATTTCAAGAGCAACAATAAAACCAGCAAATGAGTTGATATCTACAGACTCACCGTTTTCAAGACATTGACACTGCAAAACATTTGTATGAAATCTGCATCACGTTTGCCTCTGCAAATCCCGCGCCACTGAGCAGCAGTGCTTCAACTGTCAAAATCTCAAACAGACCTGTAGATGCACTTCCAGAGGGCATCACTTTTTACTCAATTTTGATTTTGAGTGGCTAGACTTGCTGTCTGACTCCATAAAACAGTGGCTTGTGGTGGCACCACTAGAAAAACCATGTGATGGAACGCTATTGTAGAGGCACCTGGAAAAGACTTCTTCAATTTCAGTCCAGTGAGATAAATGTTTAAATCTGCTTCCTCAATGCTATTGTGTTTGACGTGTGCAATACACGGGAAACCCAGTTAGGTTTTCAAGGTGAGTTATGACACAATGTCACCATTTAACTTCCCTGTCTGTCAAACTACTGCTATGTGATTTTGCCACCATATTCGACATCACTAGATACTACTGTAGTTTCTTAACAACGTTATAAAAACATAAAATTCAAATGCAGTTTTTTTTGCTAGACTGCACAGAAATGTAGTTTTCTGCAGACCAAACCATTCCTAACTAAACTCAACGTTTGGACGGCCATTCAGGGACATTAGAGTAACACCATTGCTTTGTGTACTTCTGTCAACCTAAAGATCAATTGCAATAAAGTTTTTTCCATTCACATGAAAATGAGTGGCCTCTGTGGGCCTGATCTCATCGTCAGACATTAAGCTCATATTGACCTCAGTTAACCGCTTTCGAGCGGTGAAGCTGCCATAAAAAAGTGCAAAAAAACAAAATGAAGTCATATATATCCGCCCACCTTTCAAACAGGAACTGCCACTCTCATCGTTTACCGGGGGGGGGGGGGGGGGGTGAATTTAATCACTGTCACATTTATCCCAGTCATCTGTCATACACTACACGTTCACATCTGAGACCTTACAGTTCATCAAGCCCCTTTGATTATTGTTTTCATTAACGTAATCACTGTTAACATGATTGCAGCAGTGGAACCTTGAATTTTAATCATGCAGGTTTTTTTCCCTTCCTAATATCCCAGTAAATTAATTCTCACAGCGAGCTAATTGGGAATGTTTGAATTAAGACCTCAAATTTCAGTTGTATGTCGTTAATGCTGAACATTATTACTGCAAGTAAGTATAAAACTAGCGGTTATTACATTGTGTTGGATTATTTGCTTAGGAGGCATCCTTTTCTCGAGAGGCTACCCATCCCAATTATACCTAAGCGCTTCGCACAGTGCGATTACTGACGGAGTTTTACCCTAGTTCTGACCTGTCTGGCTCTCAATTGAATTCTTCGGCCTGTACTCTACACTGCAGGTGAAATGCTGCTACCACAGCAGCAGTCACTAACAATGCAGAGCGTAATGCTCTTGTGGTTTTAAATTATACATGGCACATTGTCTGTCCTTTTGACATGAAGCTAACCACCCCACCCCTGCCAGTCCTGATACTCTTCTGCGGAAGAAGCTGAACAGTGGCTAAGCACCAGAAAATAAGGGCATCTATCATTGTTAAGGCACTACTCCTGAACTTCACCTGAAGTTCTCCCAGTTAATAATAAATTTATTCTACTCTAACTCGGCTTTGTGGGAAATGGAGTTCACTTTAGCTGTGAAAGACGTGCTAACGGATGTGGAGTCGCACTACCGTAGAATTCCATGGCCATGACAGGACTGTGCTCATCCCCTGAAGGTGGGCGTGAGCGGTTTGCCATGGCGACGCAGCAGCTGCCCCTCTCCCAGGAGGTCCTGGCCCAGTTCGACCACGCCCAGTCCGGCGAAGCGGGAGCGTTGCTGCGGCGACGGAAGGGGTCCGTCTCCACCCGTCGCAGCTCCCAGTCCGTGGACCCGCTCCACGCCAGGCCCCTCCCGCAACTGCTCATCAGGGGCCCCGAGGCCGGCGCGGGGCCCCCCGGCCCTTCCTCGCGCAGGAACTCCGTCTTCAGCGTCCCCAGCTCCCCGTTCCCCCGCAGGGAGTCCCTCGCCCTGGGCCGGCGACTCTCGGTCGCAGCCTGGGCCCCCAGCAGGCAGGTCAGCTTTTCGGGCCTGCCCCTCCCGCAGCCCGCGCGCGAGACCTGTCTGGAGAACACCTACCGGACCGGGCCGGACCAGGGCTGCAGGTTCGACGCCGAGCGGGTCCAGCGGGTCGTGCAGGACGCCCTGGACGGCTACCTGGGCGACGCCCGCTACAACGCGGCCACCGCTGGCCCGCTGAGCCAGAACCTCTCCGATCTGGTCCGGGGGAAAGCTAGGGACGTGACCCCCAGGCGCTACAAGCTGGCCTGCCTGGTCGTCCTGGGCCAGTCCGGCACCCAGGGCCTGCAGGTGGCTAGCAGGTGCCTGTGGGACACGGAGAGCGACAACAGTGCCGTGGCGGTTTTCCGAAACCCCTCCCTATTCGCCGTTGCCGTGGTGCACGGAGTGTACTGCGAGTAATAAGTCTTTAGATTTCCCGCTTTTTTTCGTTTCTCTAATGAGACAACTCCGAGAACGTGGTACCTAAATTAGACTACATATTAAATCAGGGAAGTGGGTTCAGGTGACAGGCGGAGAGAAACCTGAATTCACAGGGTGAAGCACAAACCTGGTACCAGCTAGAGTCTCCGATGATTGCTTGTATGGTACGCTGGAATGCACCGCTATTTCAGGGGTGTCTGAATGAAACCCTCAAGGACCCATAATTCCCCAGCACTTGGCCGTTACCTCTAACAAGCAAGGCTGGATTTGCAGTAAAGTGAACTGGACCGTGAAGAAAAATACCCTACGCATGGGATCATAGAAAAATCCCCACTTCCAAAGGCACAGAAATTCATTGTATTCCATTCTGGAATTAAATGCATGCATAGTTACCCCGGAAATGCAGAGCAATGTGTATACAGTAGAAACTTTTATTTGGCATGACCTTGGTAATTACATTTCTGACATGTGACTATGTTGCCTGGAAATGGGAAATTTGAGAAAATAAACCACTTCCTGCTTCAGTTAAGAAGGGTGTCTGTGTGAATGCCTTACTAGTTTTTTCTGTTACTGCTCCGGTACCTCCCCTCTAGGTCCCGCAGCGCATTTTTCCAAGCATCAGTTACACGAATACAATCTGAACATTTTCCGGAATGTACCTGCACTGAAGGAAACGAGGAGGAATTATTTTCACACAGTCATTGTAGACGTGGCCTTTTCACAGGGTCGGCCTAGCCATTGTTCATTGTATTCACAGGACCGGAATAACGCCTTTGGCCTAGACCAGTGTTTCTGAACCCTGGTCCTGGGGACCCACTGCCCTGCATGTTTTAGATGTTTCCCTGCTCCAACACACCTGGTTCAATTGAATGGGTCGTTATCAGGCTTCTGCAGAGCTTGATGACGACCCATTCATTTGAATCAGGTGTGTTGGAGCAGGGAAACATCTAAAACATGCAGGGCAGTGGGTCCCCCAGGACCAGGGTTGAGAAACACTGGCCTAGACAAACATGACCAGCTCAGTTTCTCCTCTCTGGTTTGGTCAAGACTTTCCAATCAGGATTTAAATCACCAGCGAGGGTCTGTGAGATACAAAGTACATTCCGTGCAATGTGGTTAAGCTGAAATGATCCTTCAGACCGATCTCCATGTTGTCCATTTTTGCCCGACGTGTGTGAAAGTGCCACACACACACACACACACACACACACACCATTGTGTACACCTATGTTTTTAATGCACTGACAAGGAAAGAAATCCAATTATTGCACCAAAGTCATGCTTGCACTTGCACAAAATGACACATCAGAAATTAATTTCTACTGTTAAACCAGCTAATGTGACAGCGTGACAAGTACTGCGTAATGGTGCCATTTTCCAAGGACAATGGGACAGTTCCGTCCAGCAGTAGATTTTGTCAAGTGACAATTTTATTGTCCATTTGAAGACTAAGAATGACTCATAAGCATTTAAAGAATTTTTTTTTCCAATAAACTTTATTTTTCCAATTTTCCCAACACATAAAAAAAGTGATATTGAACATTTCCCCAAGTGTCAACACCACACAAGATGTAAACAATAATAAATAAAACAATTTATAAATAAAAATAAATATTAAAGACAGGACGAATGTGCCACAAAATGTAAATAAATTAAAGGATATTTAAATTCTGTGAAAGGGCAAAGCCTTTCACCTTCTTGTGGATTTGAAAACACAATGCTCGTTAGTTTTAATAACACTTAGGCTCAAGGTCACAGTTTACAAACGGGATATGATTTTAGGGCAGAGGAAGCTGAGCATCTCTTAGCAGGAGAAACAGAAGGAGTAAAGACAGAAGGAGTACATTCACACACACACACACAGACACGCACACACAGGTGCCGGGTCCTTCCACAGCCAAAAACAAGCATGCACAAGTGACACCGCTTCCTCATTTCCAAAACGACTTATTCAACCCATCAAAAAGAGGAAAAAGAAAAATGCATATAACTTTGGCCCCTCCCCTTAACCTATTTTCAGCTTCCATTTGTCTATTTAGCTTCTGAAGGGGCATTATTGCACAATCTAGGCTCCCCCCCCCCCCCAAAGGCACTTTACCCCTCCCACCCTCCCCACTCGTCCCTCCCATCACATTCAGTCACTGTGTAAAGCTTGACCATCTGACTGCTGCAGCCCATGCTCACTCCTACCAACGTAAGACCTTTGCCTGTCCTCATTTTAAAGTTTAAAAAGGAATGACCTTTTGGTATCTATAGTTATATAGTTCTATATATCTATAGTAAAAACACTGAAACTAGTGATAAAAAAAACAGCTGCCTCCCCAAAGAAATAAAACTGATTCATAGTGCAAATAACGTGTCGCTTCCCCCTTCAAATCTTCCATCCATGCCATCCCAGCCTGGTGAGTACCGTATAGTGAAGCAGAATTCTCTCATAAAATGGTTGCTTTAAACAGGTGACATTTTAAAGCATAAAAAAGTCCCGAGCACAGAACAGACAGCTTTTTTTCGGTAAGGGAGAGTCACTTGGCTGCCCATTGCCACGGCGCCTGTCAGTTGGTCCCCCAAATCTGTGCAGCAGCAGAAGGGATGATGGCCCAAGTTTTTCGTGAGGTGAATCAAGCCAGTAGTGTGTTATAGCAGTTGAGCTGTGGGTTGTCGTTTAATAATAAAAATTAAGGAAAAAAAAAAAAAAAAAAGATTAAATGTGCACCATAGTCCAAAAAGGCCAGACACTAGCCAGAGGTTGAGACTCCCCCACCCGGGGGGGGGGGGCGGAGTCCCCACCGAAATCGCTCCCCATTGGAAGCAGGAAAGCAGCGGTTGGCGGCTCGTCGTAAGAGTCCTGAGTGAATGGATCAGGGTGGGGGGTGGGGGGGCGTGGCTTAAGCACCCATGTGGTGCTGCAGCAGCTGCTGGACGTAGCGCAGGCGGTGGCGCAGCTCGGTGGCGCAGCCCTGCTCCTTGAGCGCGCTCAGATTGTACGTGTACGAGACGCGTTCCCGGCTGATGTAGGTCAGGAGGTAGGAGGAGGAGTCGGAGCTCTTGCACAGAATGATCTTGGTGTGGTCGGTGTAGAAATTCACCTGCGGGAGAGAGGCGAACGATATTGAGTACCAACAACAATTCACTCGACGTCCAAGAAAGGAACACTTCGCTAAAATTACAAAATGGCGACCCCCAATTAACGTTCAAATGAAATTTGCCCTCCACTCGTTCAGTTAACTTGGAGAGCGGCTATCTGAAAGAGCGTGTGATGCATTACCAAACTGAACAGTCCTTTCTGGAGGGGGATGCAATAAATGGAATGGAGAGGAGCGTATATAAATTTAATGCCCCTTGGTCTCTATTAAAGCATTAATTAAAATGAATCAAGCGCTTAATGGAAGAAGTACAAGTGGGATATAACCGAGCACTTAAATCTGTCCTTGTTGAGCAGGACCAAACGCGTTTGGAGGGCATAGCTGCGCGTGCTCACCTGTATGGTGCCGTTGCTGAAGAGCATCAGGAGGGCGTGGTCAGTCTTCACCCACTGCAGCAGCAGAGGGGAGGTGGAGGGGGACTGGTCTGAGGAGTGCAGGTCTCCACCCTAAAAAAAAAAAAAAAATCAAAATAAAACACATGCCACACATCAGCCATAAAGCCTATGACAAGCACAGACAAATGTGTGCACATGCACAGGACAGACAGACACAAACAGACAGACAGACAGACAGCCGCACGGGAATTCCCAGGCCTGCTTTGCTCAGTACCTGTCTGAACGCGACGCCAGCAGAACACAGAACGTCCGTGTAAAAACAGGCGGGATGGAATTCCATCCTTTAAAACCCCATCCCCCCCTCCCAACCTTGCGCACAAGTTCATCCCCCCCCTCCCCCTCCCCTCCCTCCTTCCCTGCCAACACAAAGACTGCAGTCAGAGCAGCAGCAGCAGCAGCAGCTCACCTCCATCAGATTTTGCTCCATGTAGGTGGCCATGTACTCCACGATCTGCATCTGACCGCGCAGCTGTTCGGGGACTGCCGAAGCTTGGAAGGTGAAGTGCTTGTTGTTCGTCAGGTAGTAATTGACGGTCCTGTGAACATGGCCGACACGTGAGTGTGTGCAGTGGAGGAAACACTTTTTTTTTTTTTTAAAACAAATAAAAATGAAATTGTACAAAATATAACCCAGAGAGGGCATAGGGCACAGTGAACCACAGAAGTAGCACCAGAGAAGAGCAGTACAAGCTCCGCTTTGTTTCCTCCAGTCCTTAATTACAAAATTAGGTCATTCCTGAGGCTTAATTAGGGCAATCGCCCAAAAGGCGATTCGGAGGTTCTGAGACCTAGAAAATATTCCCCCACTGCAGCTCTCCAGGAACAGTTCGCTCTGCCCTCGCTCAGACCGAATCTCTAACGGCTTACCTTCGCTGGTCGCTCAGGCTGAGGTGCGTCCCTTCGTTGAACAGCACGCCGATGTTCTGATTGGACAGCTGGTAGCCAAAGCCGTATTTGTTGGAGTAGTCAACCCACTTGGTGACCCAGACAAAGGATTTCGGCCTTGATAGATAGGGTGGGTTTCTTGAAGCTGGAATGGAAATAAAAAAAATAAATACTGAATTAGAAGTGCACAAATACTATAGTTGTATAGGTGGCCACACAGTAAAATGACCAGTGTTAATTAAACTCTGACAGAGTAAAACAAGTCCAACAGGGACCATATGTACTCTGCAAGAGTTAATTTAACACTGAACATTTTACAGTGGAGCACTACAGAAGAACAAAGAACACACAAGATACAGAATAAAAAAAAATAACCATTAGGCTCTAATCTCCCTGGCACTGAGCCCTTGAACGTGTAGAGCGGTTTGTGGAGCCGTACCTGTGGGCATGGAGGACAGGCAGCCGCCAAGAACCTTCATTGCCGACTCTGCCACCGCGGCAGGGGTGAGGCCGTCGTCACAAGCTGTAGAGAGAGGGCAGCGGTAAGCACACGCGGGGACACACACACCTCAAGGACATTCTGACAAGGAAACAAAGTATACAGACTCGTCTTTTAGACTTCCACAGAAGTTGAATAGGGAAGGGAAAATAATAGCTCCCTTGGCTTCTCTTTGTCACACCTTTCTATGCAAACCACAACTATGCAAACTGTTGAACAAGAAGAATCTACACAATGTGGCAACACAAAAAACTCACTAGCACTTCAAAGCTAATTTTACGCATGCCAAACCACACGTTCTTCAGCCACATGTTCAATTTGTGCTGAGATGTTGAACAATGGTTAGCATTTGGGTGGACCTACCTGACTGTGCAGACAAAGAATAGCATCTATAATAGATGCACCCATCCAAACTGATGGACTTATGATTACGGTACATTTACACTCAGTTTCATGGTTAATGCTTTGGATAAAACCGAATCGTACTGCTTTTCTTGCATGAAACTCACACAGAACATTAAGCAGAAGTAGTCAACAGAGAGCAGGCATTTTCCCCTTTGAACTTAAGCCAAAATTGATGGGGGGAGACCCACTTATTTTACGAGTCAAAAACAGCAAAATTATAAGCGAATTACAATGTACCATGTCTCAAATCTTTAGCACCTACTCTCAAATGCCTGACTCACCTTCAGTGCTACTGGCTACGGTGCCTTTGAAAGAGCGCGACGTGGACTTCCTGGACTCCTCCTCTGCCTGGGTGTCCGGTGGACTAGTGCTGGCCAGTTGACCGCTGGGAGATGTGGCCTGACGGGTGGCGAGAAAAACCCTTATAAATGAATTCATAGAACATACTGAATTTTACAATACTCATTTTACAATAAGTTGCTGCCACTGTGCCATGGGAATAGTTAATAGATCAGACAATGGTTTGATTTGACAAAGCCTGTTTAGTTCACCATTGAAACATGAAAATAAGGGTGTGTGTGTGTGTGTGTGTGTACCTACCTCGTTGGCCTCCACAGTCTTGTAGCTCATCTGTCGGCTGATGGAGCTCTTGACGATGCCAGTCACTAGCTTGGAGATTTCATCTCGTTCTTCGCACGGGACTTTCTCCACTGTAAGGTCAGAGAGAGAGGGAGACGAGCTGTGAAGGAGTCTGGCTCCAAACGCAGAGCCACGGGCGCAGAGGTCTGGGTAGGTCGCGTCGAAAGCTGCTTACCTTTGGATTTCTTCTTGCCAAAGAGGCTCTTGGCCATCTTGGTGAAGAACTTCTTGGCAGGGCTGGGTGGGTTGAGTTCTGGCACCATTACACAGCTGCTAGGGGGCAGTTTGTCAGGAGTGAAGCCCTGGATGTAGATGGGGAGTAGTTATTATGGGGAAGGTTCATATTATATTGCTAAACATCCCTTGTTCAACAAATGGGTAAAATGCTATGCTATGCAAGACAGCACGTGTAGCAGGATCAAGCAAATTAATAATGTTTCTACAGGGAATACAATGAACGCTACACGAGTGCTGAGCGAGATGAGGTCCCTAAACGAGACTCCAGCTGACAGGACACCAACCTTTGTGAAGAACTCGTGGTTGAGGATCTGGTCCAGGGTGAGGCGGTCGCTGGGGTTTCTCTGCAGTATACCAGAGATCAGCTTCTGGGCAGCGGGGGAGAGGGTGGAGGGCAGGGTGTATCGCACCTCCTTGATGCACTTGTAGGTCTCCTTCAGGTCCAGCGTCTCAAAGGGTGGGTTCCCACACATCAGTGTGAACCTGGTTGGGCAAAGAGTCGTGGCATTAGAACAAAAACACTGGACAAGGGTACCACAAAGCAAGGCTCAAAACGAGGCCTGCCATGCTGAAAGAACAATAAATGAATTATTAAATAAATTTGAAGGTGCTACCCATTATATATGCCCATGGTCATAGTTACACCATGCTTACCGATATATTTTACCAATGAGACTAGCCGGCAGACTTGAAAGTACTTTCTGTTTGGAGACTGGCTTTGCTTAAATTTGCAACTCTTTCAGTTGTGGTTTTTCACCATATACTTTTTCCACCAAGACCCAGATACACAGGCGGGGTTTCAACCAACAAACCACTTTCGTTTTCTGTTTCACAGTCTACTTAAATCTTCCCAAATGCAAAAAAAAAAAAAATTTTTTAAAAAGAGAACCAAAACGCCAAAGGTATGAGAACTCACATGACACAGCCCAGCGACCAAATGTCCGACTCAGGTCCGTGTCCCTGTCTGTTGAGCACCTCTGGAGCCAGGTAGTTTGGAGTACCGCAGATGGTCCTGGAAGGGAAGACAAATGGCCTCGTGTTAAGAGTGCCCTGGTGGCCAGACGACAGACCACAATAACTGAAAAGGCGCCAAAGATAAAATACCCACTTTTTTCTCTGTTCCACCGGCTCCAGCTTGGCAGCCAGCCCAAAATCTCCTAGTTTCAGCTCCATGTTCTCATTCACAAAAAAATTACCTGAGAGACACACACACAAAAAAAATGGCCACGATGAACTACAAGCACACATCGTAAAAATGCCACCATAACGGAATTCTAACACAGGAGACACGAGGTAGACGGGAGTTTGATCAAAGACGTCTTTCCTGGAAGACGCCTGAAGAACAAACAGTTCAAGTCTTCCTTCTCATTCACACACACCTAGTTTGAGGTCTCTGTGGAGGATGCCTTTGTTGTGCAGGTACTTCAAGCCCGATATGATCTGCCGGAGATAGTACCGAACTTCGGGGTCTGTGAGAGTGTGTCGCGCCTTCCAGATGTGTGCCAGGGACTGGAGTGGAAGGGGGGGGGGCGGGAGAGAGGGAGGGAAGAGCTTTGTCAGTGTCGAGCCCTTGGCAGCCAGCTCGCTAAACATGCAGCGGGGAGCGTGCCACAGCAGCAGCGTCGCACCTCACCTTTCTGCTGCATAGCTCCAGGAAGATGTAGATGTTGTCTTCGTCCTCAAAATGGTGCGAGAATTTCACCACATGTTTGTGATGTAGTGTTTTGTGGAGCTCGATTTCATTTGTTATCTGAGAGAGTGGAGGGAGACAGAAGACAGCACTCAATGTGTGAAAATGAAAGCAGTCCCCAAAAAAAAAAAACCACCCAAAAAAACCCAGCTTTGTTATGTGCAAAACATTGATTAGGTGAATGATTTAACTGCTGGGAAAGACCATAACATTTTGTTCATACCTTGTCCCTCTGGTGAGGTTTTGACACTCGGCTTTGTGGAATAACCTTGACAGCATACATTTTGTTGTTGGCAAGGTCTGTCATTTCGTAGCATCGTGCGAAACCACCCTGACACACAAACAGATAAAAGGATTAGAGAACCTAGAACAATAGGCTAATCGATTACCATCCACACAAAAAAATGTACATTTTCACACTCAAACTGCGCAACCGTCATTATGCAGAGACACTGTGACCGAAATATAAACTGTAGACATGAGCGAGTAAAGCCTTTTCTGAAAATATGAATGAAAGACTATGGTGCTAGACCTGCCGCCTCTAAAAATGACGTATTCCTTTTCCAGCTGCCTATAACCTTTCCTCGTATCCAGACATAGAGCGGTAATGATGGTGCACTTTCGCTCTGCATCAGTATTATTCATTACTAGGATATCGAAACACCGTTTGCAACGCGCTTTGACACCTGTGGACATTGCTTTTAACATTAAAATGTTAACAAATACCAGAACGTAACTACTGAATGTCGACATTAATTGCGAACGCAGAGGGGACTAGAAGCTAAAAGCAATGCAGTGCCAAATAAGCGTGAATTCAGCGTGACGCGGATCACACGCATTTGGAAAATCGCTCACTTACAAAAATCTAAAAACAAATTGAAAATAGCCTGAAAGGGCATTTTTAAAAATCACATGTATTGCTTAGCGGGAAGCTGCTGCATAACACTTAGTAGCCATGATTACATTATCGGAATATTGCCAGGACAATTACGAAACACACTTATTTGAAATTACAGCTATGGTTATATCAATTAAAATGACAATTTGCAATGGATAGCTAACCGAAACTTCACTTGAAGCTTAGTAATTTGGCCATTCTTAACAGGACAGTAAAACGCAGGAGGCTATAGAAAACAGCCTATGCGTCCTTCAAAACCTTAAATCCCAGTCATACGAAAATGCATCACAACGGAAACCCTGCTTGACATTTAAATGGCATTCCTACGAGGTAGGCTAATCAACTGGTTTTGCAAAACCACATTTTAGGAGAAAATAGTAACGCGTCAAGAAATGAAAAATATATCTCCAAATGAATACCAATTCTCGACAGCCAACTACATCGGGAAAATGTCCGCACGGCTATTGTAGCCACCTTGTTCCGAAAAGGAGTTCATTTTTTTCCAACAAAATCCGACCGGTCCAGCCACATAACCAAAGGAAACAGCTTTTGCAATATGCGCCAACCGAATGGAACAACTATAAAGCCAGCTCCATGGCAAACGTTGGCCGCATGGTACACGTTTAGCAGTTACCTTTCCCAAAAGCTTTCCTTTGCAGTAACATCTTCCCGTCTTGGAGTCAGCCACCACCTGAGCCAATTCAGGTTTTATTTGTTCCGTTTTGTTCCTGTTCGGTTTTACTGGCTGGGCAACTTGTACCCGTTCTGGGCTAGGTTTGAATAAATCCGGGTTCATGATGTGGCAGGAAAGGCGTTGCGAGTTGGAGAAACACGCTGAATCCATTCACCAACCACGATCACAATGCCAGGTAACAGGTCTTTGGAGTTACAATTCTATCTCAGTCACCAACACCTTCCTGCAGTACCCAGCGAACATGCCTCGACAGGGAATTCCTGAACTATATATTTGAGGCGTCCGTGACGTCGCCTGTGTAGGCGGAGAGGTAGGCGTTGTCTAGTTTAGAAAGGCCAATCGCGTACGACTAAACTGCTTCGCAATGAAGTAATGCACTAGGATTGGAAGCTCCACATATGCGCATCTAAAATATGAATGAAACTATTATCAAAACAAACCCATCCCTGCAGCTAAAATTGCCAAAACAATATCCAATTTCTGATATGAAATTCACAATAAAAATGTAACTAGCCGTCTACCATCAGCATCAGCTCTAAAGCACTTTCTTTGTCTATATCATATCCTATCGGCCACTATTTGTTCTGTCTCACCAATGAACATTTTACTAAACGTGTGACTGCCCCTGGGTTCCATAATAATTTAAGACCGCTAGAGAACCGTACTTAGACAATGATCAACATATATAAACTATTGCATAAAAAATATGAATAATAAAGGACAAGTCTGAGTGTTACTTTGACAGAATTCTAAATTCAAAAATAATACCTTGTAACTGAAAAATGATCGGGAGCCTCTGAGACCCGGTTCTTTGATCTTCTTCGGCATAAGAAATGAGAATGAGGAGAGCATCTGTTTAACATTTCATCAAAGTCCATGAACAAGTGGCTAAACCAGTGACTAGAGATTTAAAAATTTGTCAGAAGACTTTGAAAACTCCTGTGAACTAAATTTTCTGGTCTTCAAGAGACCAGTGAGGGCAGAATTTGTAAGAACACAGATTATAATCCATATAGATTATGGAGTATGGAGACAAATAATAATAAAAAAACAAAACATTAGGACATCGATGGTGTTGTTCTTTGACCTTGTGACCAGGAAACTCAACAGGTTTGTATAAGGTTAATAAAAATCCACATTGGACCAGGAATCATCTCTGCCAGGGGGTTGCTGTTATTAGTGTCGACAGTATCTAAACATTTTTGATTGTCAATAGAAGAATTAAGGTGTCTCCAGAGGACGAGAAATAGAAACCTGAAAACTCATATATTATACATTATGAACAAATGGAATGTCATACTGGCCACACAATGATGTTTAATTTTCACAAACAAACATTCAGCTTCCAAAAAATCAACATGATCAGCATTTTGAGGTTTTAGGAACCCCCAGATTTGGATACACTTGGCTAAGAACACAGACAACACTTGAAATAGGCCATAACTGAAACAAAACCTTTTAAACCATAAAACACATTTGCAATGGGTGTGTGCCAGAAATGAAAGAACATTAAAACAATCCGTTTGTACTGCCACAATTTAGCATGGTGTCAGTACAATAAATAATTTGTCAACTAACTTGCAATTTTGTTTGGCTTGGATTTTTTGGGCCGATATCCCCCCCCCCCCATGCTTTCAACCTTACTGAATAGAAGTTAAATAAAACGCCACTTTACCAAAAGACTCTCAGCATTATTTCAGAAACCATCATGTTGCCAAACTGACATTTTTGTACTGTGCCTGTGTAAATGTGTTGGGAAATAGAGCCACCTAGAGGACACATAATGCAATGACAAATGTATGTCAAATGAAGAAAAAATATCAACAGATAGGTCAATGACACTTTAAAATGTACACTCAAAGCCAAATTAAGAACTTTATTAGGAGAGATGTCTCAATGTTCAAATAGTGCAAATACAAATATAAAGTCTGTCAAAACAAAAAAGGAGCAGCAAGTCCAGTTAAATTCATCAGCATCTGCTTAAACACACACGAGAGCATCACTCTGCACTGCATTTATCACCTCCAGTGAATGTGCTGCTCTATGGCTTGCCACTGCGACTTGGGTTTACAAACTGAAACAATGACTCGGGAGTCGCCTTCAGAAACACAATGTTATGACGGCCTCATTCAGCTTTTGCTCGGAAATCCCGACAAGAGAATGTCAGCGAAAGAACATCTCAAGCCTGTTTTCGACAACACCTGTCCACACTGTCCAACAGACAAATTCACCGGACATTAAAGAAAAACATTTTAATAAACCACATTTAAAAAAAAAAAATAATCAATGGTATGCAATAATAAAAATGAAGAAAAAAAACTATGAACAGAAGGCTGTAGTTGGTCGGACTGGTAAGGTCTGCTGCTGGGATGGGGCTCAGAATTCCATGTCCAGGCCTTTGGACTTCTTCTCCTGCGACTCGCTCCAGGCCTTGTTGATGGTGCGCTTCATTTCGTCGTCCCCCTCGCTGTAGATCTTCTTCAGCATGCTCATCAGCCCATCGCTGGGGTCGGCGTTCTCCTCGTGGCTGGGCTTCCTGGGAGGGGGACACATTCCATTACGGGCATTTAGCAGACGCTCCTACTATCCAGGGCGACTTACACAACTTTTTCCATGGCATTTACACTGCATCCGTTTATACAGCTGGATATATACTGAAGCAATGCAGGTTAAGTACCTTGTCAAGGGTACAACGGCAGTGTCTTACCTGGAAATTGAACCTATGACCTTTAGGTTACGAGACCAGCTCCTTCCTCATTATAGTACACTACTACACTGCCACCCCGACGACACAATGAGGTGCATGGACGAATCCCCCAACTTTTGGAAAACATCAAATGGTCCAGCCCGCAGTATTATCACGTTCTACTGGGTGGTACTGTTAGTGTCCCCTTCAAAAAAAAAACCTAAAGAAAATTTCATGTTCGTTGCCCCCACCCCCCTGACAAAGTCAGAATGAGATCTACGTCATCGGTGAGGAGGTAGGCACAGTCCTCATTTACCCGCTTTGCTGACGTCCTCATGCAAGTCCCCGTGCGGGGACTGGAGGGGCCCTTGTGGGATGAAACGACAGCCCGGTGACGCGTTTGGGAAAGTGGAGGCCTAGCGACGCGTCTCCCAGGTGACGTGGACGGCTAATGACGGCAAGCTCCACGGCCCAGAGTCCTAACCCCCGACTCAGCCAGCGACACCTCCGTCGGGGAGTCACGTGGGGGGTGACGGACGATTGCCCCACACCCACTACTTCATCAAAGCAGCCCGTTTCAAAAGGCCCGTTCGCAACTGATATGCAAAAGAGGGGATCTCACAGGCTCAACTCCTAATGCCACAGTTCTTCCCAACTTGGCATGTTTTCTTTTTAATTAGTTCATCTTGTAATCCTGTTAATTAGTAGCTGTCTGTGATTAAATCATGTGTTTACATTGCCTCCTGTGCATCCTTCTATCATACAGTGATGAAGGGAAAGGCAAACCCCTTTGTGTGTTTGAATGCTTTTTTTCCTTTAAAATAAATCAAGACCATGTGATTGTGTTTTTTTAATGGAAAATCAATCCTTATAAGCTATGGGGCAGCAGCGTTAGCATTAACATGGTTAGAGGACTGGGCTTGTAATCCCGAGGTCATCAGAGCTCTACATGGCTCCCATTTTAGGAGCATTTGCCCTTGAAAATGGACGTGTGCTAACTGAAAAAATAATTTATGAGCACAACTACTAACTGGGATGCATTACGTGCTCCTTAGAAAAGATATCAGCTTTGAGGATTGATTCCCAGGTGGGACAATGTTGTCGTACCCTTGAACATGGTACCTGAACTAACCTTCTTCAGCTAATATCCGGCTGTACAAATGGCTTGGCGTAAATGTCACTTAGCTGGTTTGCCACACTAAAAACAACTGGGGAAAAAAAAGGTAGCTACCGCGGGTGCTGCTACTAAATTGAAATACAGCATTCAGCTACTTTCCTGCTTACACAAAACAAAGCTGGTGCTGGTAATGAAGGGCTTGATTAGCTGTATCAAATACCTGGATTTGGCTGGGGGTACCAGAGGAGAGGTCTGGGAACCGCTGGTTTACAGCATGCAAATAAATCGCTGAAGTATTCTGTCTAAAACAAGAATAAATGAACACCGATTTCTTACTCTTTTTCTTTAGTCAGCTTCTCCACCTGGGTCAGGCAGTCCCATTTCTTCTGGGTCTTTTTCTTGCACATGACCAAGACCATGTCCGTCTTTATCTGCGAGACGAAAGAGACGATCCCAGGTAAGTCAACTGGGCGAAGGGTGCGCATTTCAAAACCTTACTGTGACCTTGTGTAATAGGCTGAGCCCGCTGACCTTTTGATAGCTCTCCTGGACATCGATAGGACACAGGAGGTTCTTTACAACCATTTGGTGGTTCTTTCCATCCAGGTCCTTCACAAACACAGAAAAAGACCTGCAAGCAAAACGAGATTTCATTCTGTAGCAAGCCGGGTCTCAAGTGCATTGTGGTCACTGTGCACTGCAAATTATTCTACAGCAGCACTACCCAGGAATTAACAGAGCACTCCAAATGCATAGCAGTTGCAGCCTTTTTTTGGTTTTGCTAAACGCAAGTTATTGCATTGCATTGCATTGAAGCTGCCTGTTAGTGCCACACTAACTTGCATTACGGGCATTTAGCAGACTTGCTCCTACCAAGTTTCTGAAGAACGTAAATAGATGAAGTAAACATAATTTTTTTCATTTTACTCTGTACAGGCAGAATGTCCAAAAATAACCCAGAAGGGAGGAATTTACCAATTTTCACAGTTGCAGCAAATGCCATTTTCTGAGAGGATCATCACTACGCACTGTATCTCCATCAAAGGCAAAGTGGAACACAGCCCAGTATGCATTGATGTTTCAGTTACAAAAACAGAAAGAGAAACTTTGGATTTGAAATAAAAAATTTTTTTACCTTTCTGTAAAGCTAGTCTGCACATTCTCAGCAGCAATTTTATGGACTCCTTTCAGGGTGATGTAGATTTTGACAAATTTGTCTGACTGGTCCCACCCTGGAGTGTAAGATAAAGCAATACAAAATAATGATTAATGGCTAAATAACAACATGGTTTTATGCACTAAATAAATAAACAGAATGTAGGCTGACTAATAAATACAAGCTACAAAAAACTGCCTTAAAATAATAAAATACCGGCTACAGATCTCAAATTTACACTGAAGACACTTCATAAACTAAATATATTCTCCCAAATATTTAACTTAAAACTTTTGTCCCAATGCGATGTTTCTAAACAAACATGCTTAGGACGCGGATCCTCAACACCAGAAATATGGGGTGCAAAAGTATTAAAGAGCAGTAGTTACCATAGTTGCTTATTTTAACGGTGTAACCCTTGGAAACAGACGACTGCACACAATCGCCTGCCTCCTTATTTGCAAGTTGGTCCTTCTGCTGCTGTTTGAGCGCGATCTCCCTTTCGACCTTTTTCTTTTCTTGCGTCAGAACGTCTTGAACGCGCTTTCTGTCAGATTTCTCCAGCAAAAGATTAATTTCCTGCAGGTCACTCTCTAATTGACTAATCTGGAAAAAAGAATAAGAAAAAAACATCTTGTCAACATTGTATGTATCTAACAGCTGTTAACTCGGAAACAGCCCACTGGAAAACATACGTAACGTTAATACTGGACACATAACTAGTTAAAGTAGAGAAACGAATATGTACGCACAATCCTACTGCTGATCACAGGTATAGCATTAGTTATAGTAAACGCTATCTTAGGTTAGACGGTTCTAGAAAACATGTACACTGCACCGGCACTGCACTATAGGCTACATCTCACTGGTAGAATCTTTACGCGAGCATATAGTTCGCTAGTCACATGATTTACATTTTAATTCTATTAATGCATGGCACACACATCCCAGAATACGTGTAAGCAATCTTAGCTTTAAGGTAATTTACTAAATGACAACAATACTGCAAATAGGAAAACGTGCTAGATTGCTATCATTTTCATAACTAGCCACTTAGCTAGCCAGCCAGTTTATGACAGGAGCACATTGAAATGTAATGTAATTGACTTGCCTGTTCGCTGAGGTCCATAGCTGCTGACGTAGTTTTAACTGTCGACACTTAAGTATGCTATATTCCTAAATAACAACTATGAAAATATGTTAAAATGAAAAGCGAAAATATGGAAGGTTTCCTTTCGTAACTTGCTCGGAATGTACTCGGGCACCGCTGTCTTTCGCGGCTACGTCACTTCAGTTCCTTTCTAGAAAGATTTGCCTGCATGGGGACTTCCGGTAGGTTCTATTTCAAATTAAAAGCTTACTGGGTTCATTACATTACAGGCATTTAGCAGACGCTCTTATCCAGAGCGACTTACACAACTTTTTACATAGCATTTTACATTGTATCCATTTATACAGGTGGATATATACTGAAGCAATTCAGGTTAAGTACCTTGCTTAACGGCAGTGTCCTTACCCGGGAATCGAACCTGCTACTTTTCGGTTACAAGCCCAGTTCCTTACCCACTGTGCTACACCCGTACACTGCATGCATGCATGCATGGGTTCATGTCATGTTCATGACGCACCCATAAACAACAGGCTCACCACCATCTTCACAATGTAACCCACTGCATAATTATCGAGTAGTCATGCTTACTACAAGTTAACAGTTATTTTAAAATTCCATTCCTCAATTGTACGACCCAAGCTAACAACTTTTTCAATCTACTATATAAGTGTAGGTCCATACTAAACATACACTACATGGCCAAAAGTATGTGGACATCTGACATCCAACATCTCATCCAAAATTATAGCACCAATATGGAGTTGGTCCACCCTTTGCTGCTATAATAACCTCCACTCTTCTGGGAATGCTTTATACTAGATGTTGGAGCATTGCCTCCCATTCAGCCAAAAGAACATTAGTGAGGTCGGGCATTCATTGGGCAATTAGGCCTGGCTCACAGTTGGCATTCCAATCGATCCCAAAGCTATTGGATGGGGTTGAGGTCAGGGCTATTCAGGCCAGTAAAGTTCTTCCACACCGTTCTTGACAAAACCATTTCTATATGGAACTTGCTGTGTGCCTGGGGGTATTACCATGCTGAAACAGGACACGGCCTTACCCAAACTGTTGTGGACACACAAAATCATCTAGAACGTGATTGTATGCTGTAAAAAACTAAGGGGCCTAGCCCAAAACCACAAAAAACAGCTGCAGACTAAGGGGTGTCCAGATACTTTTGGTCACATAATGTATGTTGAAAGGAGTGCTGTCAAAAAACTTCCAAACTGAAGTGACTATGATGTTGCATTGCCAAAATAAGAGTTGTCTGAATGACATTTGTCCTGGAAGACACAACACCCCCCCTCCCCCTCCCCCATATAAAACAGAAAAAAAACATCTGCTATGTATTTAAAAAAAAAAAAAAAAAAAAAACTTTTAATGTCAAATCATTCTCAGGTTAAAAAAAAAAACACTTAAGACATAGATATACCATTTACTGTTTGAAATCTAACTTCTGATGAAATTCAGACATTTGAAAAACAAGTTGGATGCCCCTTGGATTATAAGTGAATGAATGAGAAAGAAGGCTCAGGCATACACTTTATTAATTTCACAACAAGTAATACATTAATTACAAAGCAGAAATGATTTACAATGGAATAAAACGCTGCAGCTTCTTCCATCGGTTGTTTCCCGATAAAAAGTCACCACATGGCACGCTGGATCCCGGACATCTGGTTGTGGTCGGCCAGGTGACGGAAGACAATGCGACTGAGGCGCCACCTACGCTTAACGCCCCGTGGCCGCGATGTCATCACACACCGATTGCGTATGCGCACCGGGCAGCTGTCCCGCGGCAGTGCTGCAATCTCTTTATCAGCTACCTCCTACAGACGCAAATCCCGGAGTTAGATCACATGCACAGATGCCCCGAATTTAAAATACAGTAACTACGCGGACAGTACTTTTGGAGGGCACATAGTTTCCGCACCTGTAACTCTTTCGGAAGGACAGTGTTCTTCCTGAGTGCGTTGATACGTAGTCTCTCGTCGGCGTACTCAAAGGCCATCTGTCTCCTCTTCACATCCCGTAGCATCCTCCAGTCGACATAGTAACCCCGCACCTGCTCCACCACAACGCTGGAGCTCCTTAAAGCCTATACAGAAATGCATTGCGGTAAACAAATGGTTTAGTCATGCTTTCATACTAATATATATATATATATATATATATATATATATATATATATGTGTGTGTGTGTGTGTGTGTGTGTGTGTGTGTGAAATTAACCCAGAGGATTCGCTAAGTAATGGTAAATTTGGTACATTCCTTACAGGCAAACGAAGTAAAATCAAAGCTATAAAAAATGCCAATCAACCAGGGCATGTAGCTGCGGCAGCACTGCACATCAGCGGTGATCAGCATGCCAGCTACTTTCACACAGCCTTAAGATGTAATAAACCTAACCAGAAATTAAATGATTTCACATTTTGTTAAAAACATATCACAGAATGTATATCTAATTATTCAGTTTAATTAGTCTTTCCTCTTCGAAAGGTGAGAAAACTGCGTCAGAACAATGCAAGCACCGTACATTTGACAGCTGGCTGGCTAGCTAGCAATAGCTACCCATAAGCATGTATTCGGTAGCTAGGGAAGTTAATTAGCTTCATTACAACCGTTAAGAAGTCACCATCAGAACAGTTAACCAATAGCACAAATACTGCGCGTTATTCGGGAACACAATTTTACATAATTTTGATTTTGAATTGCCTTGTTTCGCGGAGCAGATTAGCCCACTGTTACTAGCTGACATTAACTTCCTGGGGGCTCCTCCAGTTTCTCCTTGACTAATAACAACAATGATTTCGCTTTAACGTTATATTCATGAAAAGCTAACAGTTTAAAATGAATCTTTAAACTTTATTATACATATAATTTACAATTTACCTGACTCGGTAGCCAAAACGAAGACTGTAGGACCGCTAACCCCGGGCCAACAACCCTGTTCCACATGGAGGCAGCCATGTTGAACAGTCTTTTTCAAACCAAACTTTATTGACAACATAAACTCCATAGAAATGCGCTGCATTATATGGATGAGGGTTATACCTTTTCTCGCAGGGACTGTGGGGAGTTAGTACAATTTGGTGAGACGGAGTAGTAAAATATCAGTATCATCATAGCTGTTACAGTGTTTGCTAGAATGAGTTCATTCAATTGTGGGATCTGGATGAGCGAAGACTGAGCTAAAGACGTGCCTTCTGATTTACGGTCACATATTTCCGAGGGCGGTTATTAATCCAAAACAAACAGGCGTATTTAAATATCACACAGCTAAATAAAAGTTGCTTCGAAGGACACACAACGGTTCAGTCGCGGTGCCATGAAAAGAGAAATTGAGAGTTGTGTTCACAAATCAATTGATAAAGGGACACAATGAAAACAGCTCTGTACCGGGGGTACGAGTAGTTGAAATAAATAAATAATACGACATATTAGCACTAGGGGGCAGTAAAACACCAACAATTAACATGGACGCCGTTGATGGGAATTGTTTTCAATGACTCTGACAAGATTAATTTATAGACGATGACGGAGATAAGGAGATGCTTTTCTATGCCCGTGCGTGTGTGTCTTTCTGTGTGCATGTGTGAGTGTTGAAGCCAACCGTTGAAGGCGAATGCTTCTCTCCATAATTTCAAAGTTCTGAAACGTTTGAACGTATGTGGCTCACTGCCAAGAGAAATACACATGACTAAAATGTCGGCACCGGCATGCATTGTCTGTTTAAACTACTGAGATGTAGAATATACTGTATATAGTATTCTTCAAATGAAATTTACTGGAGTTCTTAAAGCTGGCTTTTGTGTTCCATGTACGAGTATGCACTTATGGACTTTGCCCTTCATTGCTCAAAGAGAAATAAACTTGATTGAAATAGGTAACTCTTTCAGTGGGGAGATCATTAGGTGAGGATTAATTTTGTTCTTTAAAAAAATCAAAGTAAATACCCAGAAACCATATATATTATTTTGTTGAACATTATATATAGGGGCGTCCAAGGCAAAAAGGCTGATGATAAATAACTCAAATGCAAATAACTGTACCTCAGAAAATACTTTAATTTAAATAAGGATCTACTAGAATGGAGATTTTCATGTGTATACCTACTGTACATCATAGGCTAACGGAGTGTGGTTTCATATGTTTCAGGGTTATAAGATTGTTTTAAATACCCCGTGAGGGCATTGCTGTTTTTAAGCTGGTATTTTATAGGCTGTAAACTGTGGAAAGTGATTTGCAGCAAATTTATGGGTTTCAGGATATTGTTATAGCAATACCATCACATATATTACATGCTCACAAGCAGGGACATGTAGTAATGGAGTTGCTTTGAATAAAAGCAATGATACAGCAATTTTATGTGTGTGTGTGTGTGTGTGTGTGTTTGAATACAAGATATGATTGGTGATTCAGCTGAGCAGCAGGACTATATTCCAAATTCAATTTATTCCTTTTATCTTCAACATAATTGCATTCTATTTTCATAACCTATGGCAAAGGAAATGCCGTGCTGTCCCAAATATACAACAAACAAGTTCATAATGAGGATCACTCTCAATTTTTCAGTACTACAGAAATAAAACAAGGCTGTTATTCTTTCCTGTCCATTCATGTTTGATCATAAAAAAATAGAACTACTTCAAAAGATGGCTCATTCGTCTGATGAGAAAAGCTTGATCAGTTTTTAAAGCTACAGTGAGTAGTTTTATGTTACATTATTTTACATTGCATTTACAGGCATATACCAGACACTCTCATACTGATTTCTTTAGCAGACGCTCTGATCCAGACTCTCTTATCCAGAGCAACTTACACAGCCTTTGCATTTGTGTATAGTATCCACTTAAACAGCTGAATATGTACTGAAGCATTTAAGATTAATTACCATGCTCTGGGGTACAGTGGCTGACCTGGGAATCAGACAGTTAGGTTACAAGCACCATTCCCTCATCATTATACTACACTGCTATTGATTCACATTCAGTAATCAATGTGGATTACTAATATACTACATATTCTGAACAAAGATTTAGAATGTCCTTCTAAACTTAATGTTGTAAAACCTGTGTGTGTGTGTGAGAGAGAGAGTGTGTGTGTGTGTGGTGTTGCAGTGGTGGGAGGGGATAAGAATAATTAACGATGGACAGGTCAGGTGACTAAAAGTTTGAAAAAGTAGAAATGAGAGAAAAAAAACAAAACAAAAAAAAAACATCTGTCCAAATTTCAATTGAAAACTTCATTCTTCCATCATGGGACTTACAACCAAGTCCAACTGAGGCCACGTTATCCCTGGAATTTCTGGCCGTGTCTCTTGCGGCGAAGAAACAGCAGCGAGAGCCGCCAGAAATGCAGAGGTGGGCCGGCGGTGGCAGTGATGTAATAGGTTAGGACAAGCCTCCTTTAACTGTCGACTGGGGGGTACGCGGGTCCTCCGAGAGATGTGTGCCAGAAGGCGGGGTTAGGTTTTTGGAAGCAGTGAACCGAGAGGCCACTGGTGAGTACTCTACTCTTAGAGTATACAGCTGAAAACATGTCGGGGTTAATTTCTGCTTTATTCTCAAATTCATGAAACTACAGTGGTTGTGTCCCTTCTGAAATAAAACCAAACTTCCTCTTGCCAGAAACCATTGATATCAAACCGTTCCATGGTCCCTCGCACAATTTTTATAGTCAATAAGCATTTTGGCACAAAGTTGAGGAAGTATCTTTTAGGACCCAAACTGAGCTCTCGGAGCTGTGTCGTGTCACCTGATGCTTACCGTGCGTACAGCAGGATTTCCTTAAAGTCTAACAGCTAAGTGCCATTCCAGACTAAAGCTTTGATATAAATAAATACCAGTAGTGAAGTATTTCATCAGCAAGAACTAAAAACGTATTTTTAAAATTAACTTTTTCTACTTTTGAAATTTTTTGTTCTTTATCTCATGCGTGAAACTCTGGACAGCACTGTGTGATATTGCTCCAATTTGCCCATAGGTTAGTCCATAATTTAGTTTATGTTACCACAGGTCAAAGGCTATTCCCATTAATGTCTTTTTAATATGTCAGGACAGTGTCATCTCTTGGCGTGTAAAATTCTGTTTTCTAATCATGAGTAATGCTTCCATTCTGTCAACAGTCACTCATACAACATATTCTTACATTGAAGTGCACTTGATCAAAACACAGTGTTGCCTGATATTTGGGTTATCTGGGTCATTTTTGTGTAATATTCAAATGAGGTGTAAAGGGAGTTGTTGGATCCTGCAGTCTAGAGAGCAGTTTAGATCAGGGCTGACCAACCCTGCTCCTGGAGATCCATTGTCCTGTAGGATTTAATTTCGACCCTAATTTGGCACACTTGATTCAACTAATTAGCAGCTCAGCGGGTTTTCTAGCTGTTGAAGGAGATCTGCTTTGTGTTGGAATGAAAACCCACAGGAAGGTGGGTGTAGGTACATGTTTTTGTTTTAACCCAGCACTGCTAATTAACTAATTAACTAATTGTGGTCTTCAATCAAGACCTTAATAAGTAGAAGCAAGTGTTGTCCTTTTCTTCTTAGGTTAATATGCAGGCCACACCTGGCCCTTAATTGCTTAACCCTCCCAATGGCCAATACTTGGGATTGGATGAGCCATTATTTCCATGCAAGTCTGACCATGGTGCAGGGATCTACTGACACCTGCCATAGAGAACATAATAACCCAAATTAACCCCAGAATCTTTGCTGTGTTTTCTTTTGTTTTGTGAATAATGAAATGTTTCATGTTGGACTGGCCAAGTGTGTCCCTAATGAATTAATTTATAATGGCACTAATTTATATTGATTGATAATGAGGTACCAATTACCATTTTAAAATATATGTCACACCTGGGAGCATGTGCATGCTGATGGCAGTATTATGATGAATCACACACAGGGAATAAGGAACAGGGAACACAATCCTGTCAGAAAATGAATTTATAGAAGTGTATAAAGCATTTGACTTCTTGAGCGTGCCATCTTTTTCTTTACAACCATGATTAAATTATTCTCATTGAACTGCTTCCCTGTGTGTGGTCTTCAGAGAAGCTGTCACTAATTAGCTAATCACATCGGGGATCCTGAAGCTGCCCATTTCCGGTCTAAGAGCTGTACCAACTCACTACACCAAAGCCTGCGCAGTTTAATTTATTTGTAAATAGATAAACTTGCCATCTTGCTTTGGCTGGCTAGTGTTTGGCCTGCTTTAAAACCATGGCAAAGCCTGTTGCAGTGTATTTGGGGTAAGTTATATGGTCTGATATGGGTGGTGATATGCTACTGTTTGGAATTGTATGCATTTTTATACTGTGTCATTTCATTGTCTTTTGTAATGTAAACACTCATTTGGCAGAATTATGGAGTAATTAAACCTCCCTTTTGTTTTAGTGTGTCTTTGCTTTCCATGTTTGCTGTTGGTGTGGATTGCTTGTATATTAATGGAGGTAAGGATTTAAAAATCTTCTGAATCTTCTTTTCACTTTATACATTCTTTGTGCTTATACAGTACATGGTAAATCAGTGCCTGATTTCCAAAGTAACCATCTGATTTCAAAATGGGTAATTTTGACTGCGGTTGAAGTTTGGGTCAAATGAGTTTCTTGAGCAAAAATGTAGAAGTATGGATTCAACATGAAGCCTCAATGGTTGCATAATTCTTTCTCTGACCTGGCACATGTCCTGGCAAATTAGTCGCTACATCCAAAAATGCTAATATTCATAGATGGGAAGTTAATTGCATGGCTGACCGTGGCAGACTGTATGCATGTCACAAAATGAGTTTAGACCGAATGTTATGTTTCTTTGACATAATGAGTATTAAATTGTGACATGCTTATTTAAAATTCTGTCAGAGCCTTGTCTGCATTGAATTGAATTGAATTGGATAATCTGAACATCAACGTAAAATTGGCGTGGACACTCTTCAACGGAGGTGTAATATCCAGGTTCAGAAAAACCTGGATTTGCTAATTAAGCGCAATTCTTCAGCCAGGTGGTAGAACTAATTGTTGAAATCTGCTGGTGGGTGGAAGGAACACATGGCACGACTTTTACGTTCTGACCCCTGGACTTTCCACCTCTGCTTTTCAATGACTTCTCTCAATCCACAGACTACCGCTGGGGTGCAGTTGCCCTGGCCAAGGTGCGGGTCCGAAAGTCTCTAACGCAGCAGCACATGAGCCATTTCAGCATTGGCGTAAAAGGAGGTGGAGGCCAAAGCCATGACACGGGAGGACATGTGCGGTTCAGTCAGCCTGGCTCCATAAAGGAACAGCGTTACCCCCAGACCTACTCGTCCACTAGCAGTAGATGGACCCAGCTAAGCCAGGGTGGTATGGTGCCCCCCCGTAGGCATCCTCATGAGTATAGCTATGGGTATCGTCCCCCCCAGAGAGTGTCCTCCCACAGCCAGCAGTATTCACAGCGTAGGGTTTTCCAACACGCACATCCCGACCCTCATAGACACGACGTAATGCACAGCGTGGGCACAGCCCACAGGATTACCCAGAATGCAAATTCTCCTCAACCACCTCACTATCACACCGACCCGAGTAGGATTTCTACTCAAAACCTCTACCAGCATGTTGACCCGAGTAGGGTTTCCCCTCAAAGACATCAGCACCCCATTAACTATAATACTGACCAGAGTAGGGTTTCTCCTGTAAGACCCTACTATCAAAACTCCCATGGCCACAACATTGACCAGAGTAGGGTTTTTACTCAAAACCTCTTCCAGCACATTGACCAGAGTAGGGTTTCTCCTGAGAGACCCCACCATCCCCACCCCCATCACCAGCATCCCCACAACCACAACATTGACCAGAGTAGGGTTTCTCCTCCAAGGCCCTACCATCACCACAACATTGACCAGAGTAGGGTTTCTCCCGAAAGACCCCACCATCACCACGCCCATGGCCACAACGTTGACCAGAGTGTGGTTTCTTTTCAAAGGCCCCAGCACCACCACCAGCGGCACGTTGTCCAGCGACGGGTTTCTCACACCAGCCAGCGGACTTCCCAAGCCGGGTGGTATCCCTCGGCCCGGTTCACCTCTCAGGTGATGGATTCCAGGAGAGACCACTACGGCCAGTCCCACTGAGGCGCGTCCAACAGCCACGCGTCCCGCGTGGATGGCCGTGTATCGCATGCTCTGTGGTGTTGCTTGCTTTTTCGAACCGGTTGCAGAGGACGCAGGAGATCTGGGTTCTGCGTGCCTTTCCTGAATTTCAGTCTCTTTCCCACATCTGCACTTCAGTCATAATTTAAAATTTTTGGCTTTCTGATCTTCCCCCCCCCCCCCCATCTCTTCTGTATTGTTTTGTTTTTCTTTTTTCTTCCAAGAATGTGGGTGTTATTTACCTTGTGGTGTGGCTGTGTACTCAGAATATATTTGAGCTCTAGGACATTGGCCAGGCTTGGTTCTGTTCATTGTTTTTTGTATTGAAATATTAAATGGTAAATTGCTGTCAACCTGCTTTTAATAGTTTCTGTTTACTGAACTGGCCTATTTCAATCTTGCTGCTTGGGACAGCTTGCATATGACACACTGGTTTTCTGGCCATGATGTTTCACCCTGTGATGGCGACTCCATGCTATCCATGCGACCAATAGAAGATCTTAACCATATCATCTAGTCCAGGCATTAGTCTGTGGGTGTTTTTATTGCAAATTTAGAAAGTGTCAAACTAAAATGTTACAAACCCTGTATAAAGCTTTGTTAATTTACCCTGTTTAAAAGTATCCTCACTTATTAATTCTAACAGTATGAAGTGGGGTGAGTATCTGTGGGTTGAAAAAATGGAAAACATTTTTCTTGGTGGTTGCCCTCTCAGCAGTTCCTGTAATGCTTTTGAGCAAGTGTGGGAAGTGAGGTTGTTCGTAGATACGGCCTAAATCGGTAAATGGGTGCATTTGGTATAGCAATGAAAGGAAACTATTGCAAGCCTCCCAATATTACTTCTGTACAAATCTTGTGTGTATGTGCAGAGATATAGCTTACATAAATTTTCAAGTTTATAACGGCATCTAGTCATAAAACTGAAATTGTAACCGTTTAGGAAAAGGACCACACAAGCACTTGAGAACGTGCCCTTCACACACACACACCTTTATATTTAATCCTACATATTACAGTTGTTTAGTCTTCATCCATCTGTCCCACACAGTCACTAGATGGACTGTTGATGTCCTTATTTTTGTTTTATGCGTATCAGGAAGGACCAACACACTGCTTGTGTTGCATTTGGAGTAAAAACAGCTGGTTCTTTATTCTTGTAGAAAGTCTGGACGATTTTGAACCTTATTTAAAAAGTAGATTTTGTTTTTCTATTTCTAGTGCCAGCTGCACCTGCACTGTGCCACTTTGAATGGCATGGTATGTGACATGTAAATAGTGTCCAAAATGTCACCCCTCACTAAATGATTTGTCATGTGGAATGATGTCACACAAATGACATCATTCCACATACAAAATTAGTGAGTGCACATTATAATTAAATTAAAAACTAAACCATTTTAATCTATTTGTATACTCACAAATAAATTAAAATTTGTGAGTGCACAAATAAATTAAAATGGTTTATGTAAAAAAGTTAATAGTTCTAATAAATGTCACAGCAATCAGGTGATAATTTTATAGAAAATTCTTAATGTGTATTTCCATGACAGCCTTGTAATAATTCCTTGTAGATTAATGTTACCAGAAACCATTTTAATGTCATTATGATACACCTATTATGCATCTAGAACCCACTACACAAAGCCTGTCCAAAGATTATGTGCATTACCACATTCTTGCTGTCACTGAAATGGATGTTTTATGTCTTATTAGGCCTTGGATTATTTTATGACAGGTCTCACCATGGCATAGGTTTAATACAGAGAAAAGCAGGACTTCAAATGGTGGTGTTCTATGTTCGACCAGTAGGGGGCAATATAACTACTTCAAAAGATTTCTTGACCACTTGGTCAAGAAATCTAAGTGACCAAGCGTGCTGTAGTGGACACTGGCCGGTAACACGTTGCTTTTCATGTGATCCATAGCATGCTTACTGTAGGTATGCAGCATAGCATGACCTTAATCTAAAGCAGTGGTAACCAACCCTGTTCCTGGAGATCTACCGTCCTGTAAGTTTTCATTCCAACCCTAACAAGGCACACCTTATTCAACAGCTAGATGTCTTGTTGAGCTGCTAATTGGTAGAGTCAGGTGTGCCAAATTAGGGTTGAAATGAAAACCTACAGGATGGTAGATCTCCAGGAACAGGGTTGGTTACCGCTGATCGAAAGGAAGGGGCTGTTTATCCCCGAAGTCCTGGGCAAGTTCAAAATGGCAGCTTAATCCCCAGATTGCTGTCCACACAAGCCCTTGCATCCTAAACTCATGCTGGCTTTGAAGGTTGTGAATGTGTAATAAGTGCATTAAACGGTTGGTGGGATTTTATAATTGGAGGTGCCATGAAGGAGCAGAATTGTATCCTTTCTGTAAAATGAGTTTAAGGTCTGAAAGTATCTGAAATTGTATATTTCTGTAAGAATGTTTTATGGTTAGTTTTAAAACAGTTTTAATAAATTATTAATGGCCAGAAGGCTTGCAAAAATAAAAGATAAAATTAAAAATAAGATTGGAAATAAATTAAAAATAAAGTTTAATTTAATAAAACGCATGATTACTACACTCCTTGAATAGCTAATAAACAAAATAATTGTACAAGCTGAAGTACTTCACAGCAGAATTCATATTGAATTGTATGCTACATTTTATTTTCATGTGCATAGGTGTAACTTGCATAAATTTGCCATATTTAGCAACAACGCACCTAAAGATTTTCTACTCTATTGACTTGTCAGGTAAGCTGCTGGCATCACATACCTTTCTGTCTGTCATCGTAGAGACATGACACATTTTTACCCACAGATTCCCAGCCACTTTCCACCCTGCTGCTTCTGGCGTGAAATTCGTTAAATTTCTTTAATTAGTATTTCATTGTTATTTTTTATTATATTTCCCCGCATTTTGCTGCTTCCTAAAATATTTTACTAAATCAGCATGTCTAGTTTTTGCGATTGAGAAATTAGAAGCCATCAAGCAGATTATTTGGATTAATGTCCTATAAATAAAATTTGTTTAAAAAAAAGGTTTTTATGGACCAATTTGTGTAATAAATTCAATAGTTTATTGTTGGTTTAATAGGCTGTTTATTGCCATCCCTGTAGTCTTTTCTTCTGTTTACCACTAGTTTAAAAAGGTTCAAAAAGATGAAACTGGTCATAAATCTGGTTATAAGTCCCATTTATGCTCATTTTAAAATGATGTTAAAATATGATAATGAGAATGGACGGAGCCAGAGTCCTTTCTGAAATCATTTCATTCCGCAATAATAATCGTAAACTTTGTTTTATTTGAATTCTGTGCCCTGTGGCAGTTTTTCCCATTAGGATTATAAATAAAGACACTTGAGGAAGAAAGATCCTTACAGCTAAACATCAGAAGATCAACAGCTTTTGACTTGTTTTCAAAGACCAGCTGCTAATCTCATCAAGACATGGGCAAGGACAGTCCTAGCAGGTTAACTCCAAAATGCTAAGCGAAATGATAATAGGAACAGGTTGTGTCCATAGCAACATCTGTGAAGTGATTCAAAGAGAGACCACCAAGGCTAAGAGGAAGAGGGGTCCTCTCAGAACTCTTGGATTTCCCTGCAACTCCTGTACCCCGAGTCAAGTGTTTTTCTGAATAATGTTTATTCGAGAAGGGACTGAGAGAGGTTTCAATATAGGCAAAGGTTCATGATAATGTGGCGATATAAACAGAGTAATTTGTAGTCTTGTTCATAAGGCTTCTGATTTACACAGAGGGACAGTTCAATCTAGGTCTTAGGTTTGCAGAGGTAAACTCATAGGACCCTTCTGTTTTGTTTTTAGTACACTGCCCTCATATTGTCTTTGGTTCATTTATTGCTTGAAGGATTTCTCAATTTTCGGTTATGTTGCTTATCAAACGGAGAAAGACAGGAGTGCAAGAAAAGACGTGATTTCTAGATCCAGTGTTATTTGCTTAAGATCTCTGCGGGTTTAGTTCCGGAACACTTGCAAGGTTCACCCTGTCTCCTTGTTCCTCACTTCTGTTTGGGAACAGTGTTGCGTTTGTGGACTTTACTAATGCCAAGGTTTGGATTTCAGAACTGTTTTGCCTTACAGTGGCTGTAATTTTTTTTTCATTACACCATCACAGATCAAACATAAACAATGGGGATGAAGATCTTTTGGCAGATTCCATAGAAAATGTAGAGCACAGTAGCTGACTCACCTGGCCCTGGAATGTTTCATTACTGAACTCACAGAGAGAATGCTGGGAGTACATTACAGTATAATTCTTACTGTTATTGAATTGCTTTACATTTATCTTGGCTGCTCCACAACTATTTATTTGAAAATCTTCTGTTTATTTAAAACAAAATTCTTAGAATGGAGTATGGAGAACACATACATTTACTAAAATACAGTAACTCATACATTTGTTCTTTTATTTTTATATTGATAGAGAGTATATCGTACGGGTGAATGTGCTAGTGGAATTATTCATAATCAGATTATTGCAAATGTATATATGCAAGTAGGGGTTAAGAAGTCTAACCAGAGGTCTAAGCCTTAAACTTCATCTCGGGTGATAATATATTTCTCTCTTTTTTTTTAAACATTTCCCTTTGATGCAGTGACTTTTTTATAATCTAATAGAATCTTAGGATAGGATCAAAGCCACATTCGAAGAGCTGTTTCAGTGCTGTTTTAAGTTAGGCCCTAATGTCAGTGGCTTGCTGAATAAAAGAGGAAAGGAAATTTTGCAGTGAAGTTAAAAATACAGGGAGGTTTTTGATGATTGTATTTCACAGACAGCTTCTCAGTTTGTTTCTGATGTGTAGAAAATATTTTTTAAAATGCTTGAGCAGTTAGATGAGTTTGATTAGTAAGATGCTTCCATTCAGCCATTGCATTTGACTCTCGAAGGACTCAATGCAGACCTCTGTATAAGATCGCTTGATAGTGAATGTAATATACATTTAATATGCCCAGGCAACTGGTGCTTGGGTGGATGACATATCTGCCATCCCGATATGACAGAGGACGATGCCAGGTGGGGCTTGGTGTGGCGGCGCTGTCGCGTCTGGCACCGCTAAGTGTTCTGGCGAAATCGCCCACGAGCGACAGGGGGTCAGAAGTCGCTCCGCGGATCTCCCGGCTTTTCGCCTCGGAGAGCGGACGACGTTGATCGTCAGCTGGGCGGGGCTTGGGCCCCAGTGACCTTTGACCTCCCGTTCCCATTCCAGCGCTGAAGGCAGGGTCGGCTCCCCTCTCGGCATTCCCACGGCAAGCCCGGGCGAAGCGGCAAGAATCCTCCTCACCCGCCGACCCGTCCGCCTCCCCTCCGCGGGACGGGCGCGTGGGGGGGGGGAAGGGGGAGCGCCGAATTCCAGCTAAAGCTCAGCCCTGCATTCTCATTTGTCAACAAAAAGTTTTAATTTGCTGCTTTTATTTTTCACTGCTATCAAAAAAAAAAAATGGCACTGATGAACTTTTTTCATTTTCAGAATTGCCGCTGTGTGTCTTTGATGGTTGTCACGAAGGGCGAAGCAGGACAGGGAACGCTCGCCAGAGGTAATCAGAAAGTCACAACCCCCCCAGATTCGAGTGAGAAGGGGGCTACAACATAGATGGCATCTCCATCTTGCTGCGTCAGTAATGCCATTTAGGCTGACGGTTGCTTTCACTAATCCAGATGAGGCAAACTCTGCGTTGTTGCCACCCAGACTGCGGGGCGGTGTTACAGGGCGTTCGGGGGCAGCCTCGATGCAGGAAGCCAGAAAATGTGAGGAGCAGATGGGGCTGGGCAAACAGGACCTGGGGGCTTCTCAGTAGGACATAGGTGAGGAAAGCCGCTGTCTATCCCAGACCATAATCCCCCAGCCCCCCCCCCCCACCCCCCCCCCCCCACCCCACCCCCTCCAATCCCCATTGACGGAGGGGCTTGTGGTGTGAAACACATAACGAGCCTGAGGTGTAGGAATGTTGTTGGGGGGGGGGGGGGGGGGGTAGACCTCAGGAGAATTCACTTTTTTGTTAAGGTACAGGCCGCCTCGAAAAATGCTGAGCTTTCATTCAACTCTGTGGAGTCCGTAAAGGCTCTGTGGGCAGCTTGGAGGGTGGTGCGAAGCTGGTGTATGTTTCACATTTTCTCATTATCACACCAAGCCCGTACGCTTTGCACAGTAGCGGTGCGGGCCTGCATTCATTTTACCTCCCTGTACTCAGACGGTAGCCGGTCAGCCGATGTTTATACTGATACCACATGTCTCACGCTGCGTTGGGCCTTCCACATTATTTTTCTTGCACATTATGTGGACTGCAGTCAGTGGCCAAATAACGAGAAACATAAGGAGCCGTTCGCCTTGGTTAAGAGACGGAGACAGACAGCATCAGGGTTATACTCACAAGATGCAATCATAGTCTTTTTTGACAAAATACAACATGTTGTTGTTTGAAGCGAAGCACATAGATTCTATTTGTGACATCAAAAATTTAGCATGATTGGTTCTGTTTAGGGGCAGAGAGAGTGAGATAGAAAGACAGAGAGAGAGAGAGAGAGAGAGAGAGAGGCCCTAGGCTACTGTTTCAACACTTCAGCAGACATTGGTTGCGGTCATCCTCAGGAAATGGAAGCTAGACTAAAAACAAAAGAGCTCAAGTTATCTCTGGATAACTGCAGATAAAATATCACAATTGATAAAAAAAAGAGATGGTAGAAGATTAATTAAATTCTCAAAATGTGTGCTTAATTTTTGTCCAGATCAATATCTTGATATTACATATTTACTAAAACTAACATGAACTAAAGTTTTTGAACATATTTACTATTATATATTTTGTCTTTGGAAAATTTTAAGGTAGACCAACACAATTAAGGAAATTTAATGTTGTTTTGCTGTTAGATGAACACATTCTGCAGACCTAAGCGGTAGTTGTTGACCTTAAAAAAGACGAGGGGCAGGACAAGTTAATGAAAAGTGGTACCTCTAGGCATGTGCCAAATCAGGTTCATCATTTCCAGATCTTAACACTGGTAACTGCTGACATGATGAGCGATGTTTTAAGCAACAGAAAGGTTGTGAAGGTACCCAAGCTCATCCTCCAACTGGAACAGTTTTGCTCTAACGATTGATGACACCCCTTAGAGCTCTCTGTCGGTTTCCACTGTCCACGGCTGTTTTAAGGCCCCTGATTCAGTTGGCAGTTCTCAATCAAAACTCACCCCATCACGCCCATCACGAGGAAATACTCAGGCGGTACCGTCTCGTTCTTTCAGACTGACCACAACTGCCCCCAGCTCTGTGGGCAAAACACAGACGTGAGTATCTCATTTAAAACGCACCGCATGCGCATCAGTTTCACATCTAAACACCGTAGGACTTCCGGGGACCTTTTCTCCACATATGAAGCAGATAGTGGCTACTGCAAGCACAGATCAAAAGACGCTCGTCCTCATAACTTCTGCAGTTTTAACGAGACAAGTACATGCAAACATTGATGTTGCTACTGTAGAAATATCTGTGTTTCATATTACAGATATTGCAACATATTCGTTGTGATTTTTTACTTATCAAACAGTCTGGTGTTGCTGGCGCATTTGTGTTAATACCAGATATCTGGTGGGAGTTTGTCCAGCCCCAGTAAATCTGTTAAAATAACACTGGACTGTGTGTAGGCATTAATCCTCATTCATAATCCAACCCCTGTTCCCACTCACTCAGTACAGAAGATCTTAAAACCCAACTGCATTCAAACCCTTTCAATAGTTTTTCAATAATCTAAATCAAGTCAAGATGGCCTGTTCTGGTCATGAAATATTATTGTTTCCGATGTATGGCCTATGAATAGGACCTCCTGAGTTGCATTTCAACTACAGTCACAATGACCGCCTTTGTATATACACACAATATGAGTAAATGTATATATAAAATATTATATATATATATATATATATATATATATATATATATATACATATGAAATATAAAATAAAATGTGAAAACACACACACACACACACATGCATGAGTATGTGTTAAATAACTGCAAACTATTCTTCAGCTGTTGAAAATAATTTCTAAGCCTTAAGTGGAAAGGGAGTATAGTGTCACTTTGTGCTAGTCATATTCCATGGAAAATGTATAATGAAAATGAGCTGGGAGCAAAAAATATGCCCAGTTGCACTGAAGAATTAATCAGCGAGTTGCACATTTTTTAAAGTCCACAAAAAATTGTTCAAAGGAACCACTGCATATTTTCAAAGGTAATGCATCTGTAAGGTCTCTCAATCCTTCCCAACACCACCCAGCAAACAGAATAAATCTCAATCGAGCCAGCTCCCCAACTCCCTCTCTTTCTCTCTCTCTCTCTCTCTCTCTCTCCCTCCCTCCCTCCCTCCCTCTTCACCCAGCTCCCCTCTCTTCACCCCCCCCCTTACTTTAGCTACTAAACTTGAGCATATCATGGATTATATAAGCTTTCATCACTCACTGAAGAAGTTTCATAATGCTAGAACTGGCTGCCTTTTGAGGAAATGAGGCATCTGTGAATAATATCTGCCAGTGAAGGCAATCTGCCAAATAACCAAGACTGAAAAAAACCAAAAGGTTCAAACAAGATTAAAACAGTAGCACACGTCGTTTGCCCACCAGCTGTGGCTTCAAGAGCTTAAAACGTTGAGTGACACCGCAGCAAAAAGTCTTCTTTCTGCAAGCCTAAAGAATGCTCAAAACTGTCCACAAAACATAACACAAATACATTATCTCGAAGACTCAAGATAAACTGGAATAAACTTTTCAATTGGATGTCTGCTGGAGATTATTATCCATTGGAAGGGCCTCAGTTTGCAAACATAAGGACCTTGCTACATTGGGTAAGAAAGCCACTTAAATCTGAAAGAGCCACTGAGAAGCATTGCACAGCACGCAAGCAATTCATGAGGCAATGATGACAATTTCGTAATGGTGTTCTTGCAAGCAAGTATAGTGACACTGTTTATTCCATTCCTAAAATAAATGTTCTAATTTCCCTCACAAAATCACACAAAGCATTTCCATGTACAAAGTCTCATATTCGTGCTAGAATTGTTGGGAGGGCAGACTCAGTAAACCATTTATTTAAGAAACCTAGCCAGAAACAAGAAGGTCTTACATAATAATGTTGCAACCTGTGTGTGTTCTTATCCAGGGATGTTGCAGTGTTTTCTCACTCTTAGAACCGTGGCGGAAGATTTACGAAAATCTTATCCGGTCCCGATCAGGAAAATTTCCGGAACATTTCGCATGGAAAATCTACTCCTGCTCTGTTCACACATGAGGCCGACATAGAAAATTGGCTGAACATTTATGGGTTAAGATGCATGTGTGGAAGGGGCTTTAGTCTGCTAGGGTCACCCGCATTCCCTTGCAGGGTTATGGAACATAATGCATATAAAAACCTTAATTTGGTAGTTTGTTGAAGAGGTTTGGGTTCCCTGCCTTCTTCGTTTTTCAGCATGTATCACGTAAGTTCATCAATGCCAGGTACAACGTGCAGGACACAGGTACAAAGGGCCTTTCCGTATGAGACCATTATTAAGAGAGACTAGAACAGACAGAGAGACTCTGTGTGTGTGTGTGTGAGAGAGAGAGAGAGTTGGGGAGCTGGCTCGATTGAGATTTATTCAGTTTGCTTGGTGGTGTTGGGGGGGGGGGGGGGCAGGTTTGGGAAGGATTGAGATAGCAGACCATGTTCCAACCGAGATGTTGACTGGGGGTGGGTGGGGGGGGGGTGAGATTGAGATTGCTGATTGGCAGAAGGGGGGGGGGGTTGGTTGGGTGCTGCTGTCATTGTTGTCTTACTTTGCTTGAGATTCATTTTGGTGGCGTGACAGTTGACAGCCCTGAGAGAGGCCCCAGGCTACTGTTTCAACACTTAGGATGGTGGATATCGGTTGCATGTTGGTTTCTTCAGCAAAGCACAAGTTCCATTTTTAAAATTGGCTTTCCTCAGGAAATGGCAGTTACACCGAAAATGAGACGGGGGAGTGGGGGAGGGGGGTCTTTGTTTGGCCTCATTTGCTGTAGTCATTTAAGTTTTCATTCAAAGTGTACCGTCTCCAGAGGCCTGGCGATGGCTGCTGTGTGGGATTGCAAAATGTATCGCTCGGTTTGTTTTTTTCCCAAGAAATGAGAAAACTCACATCCAATCAACCTTTATTTTCAGAGAACCTGCTGCAATAAATAATTGCAAACAATTCAGGAAGATCCGGTTTTGGAAGTGGAAGGCAATATTTTAAGACAATAAAATGACTTTAGTCATAATGTTGATGTTCACTTTAATAAAATTTATCTTGTAGTGCTGCCCTACACACAGCGAATCCTATTAGATTAGCTAACTTCTTACAGTAGATCTAAATAGTAGTTTAAGTTGTTGACAGTAGTGAGATAGCTACTGAACATTTCTAAACAACCAGTCAACTACTGCATATAAAATGCAGTCATTCAATCCACTGACTTCATGCTCATATAAGGTCCCCCTTTTTCCCTTCTTTGGCTCCAATCTGTACAGCATAGTGGCACGAAAACTGAACTTCTGCGGTTTCAAAATGGTTTTCACTGTGTCCTCATCTTTTCCACAGTCTATGTATTTTCAATTGAAAATCAAAACGTAAATCTCTGTAAATTTTTTAAAGATGACACTCCTTCTGATCAACAGACTTTTCATATTCATCCAGTCATTTTGGGCTGCATGTAGTTGTACTTGCGAAAGGTTGAACATTCTAACACGTCAAGTGCATAGTTGTTCTGACACAGCATGACATGAGTTTATCATGCTTTACAATGGGCATTAAAGATACTTAAACAATGTTTTTATTTGCCAGTTTTATCGCAACACACTTGTACTGGTCCTTACCTTAATTAGTAACCAGATAGTTCACTGAGGTTCAAGTAATGAGAATTCTTGTCTTTAACTGCTTGGATAATTAAATAGGTCAGAACAAGTTCTGTTCACTTGTGTGGAAAAATGCCACAGGAAACATATCAAAACAGTTACACCCCCAGAGCTCGTGGGAGGTGTAGAATGAAAAAAAAAAAGACCCTTTAGCCCCTGGAGGTAGCAACGTCTTGCCTTAACTACTTAATGAGCTTAATTAATTAGAACATTTTTAACATTTCTGAATTTAAAAATTGGCCCCAAGCTAAACTTAACCTTGGTTACTAAATGTTAAGGGGTCTGGATAGCGGCGGTTGTGTATTACAGAAGTTTTAAATTAAAAACACAGCCTTAACAAGCCTTTGGGGAATGGGTAGAGACAGAAAGCAGCATGCCCTGGAACTGTCCAGGAACTGAATTTGACACCACTCTGCTAGGAGGCAGAAGACAACATGGCCGACAGAGGACCACCTGGTGCAACACATCTGAAGCTGAACTTTAACTGTTGCACTTTGACCCTGTGCACCACTGGTAAGAAAAGCCATCAACGTTAGCGCTGTTCAGCTGCACTATATACCAGAAGATACGAGCGACATTAACATTGACTTGTATTCGCTTGGATTGAGTGGTAGCAGCAATGATTAACCTGTTCGGACTTGGTTCGTATTCCTGAATCATTTCTCTTTAGAAAGAAAGAAAGTCATGCCTTATACCTAATTTTGTGTTTGCAGATCCCCTAATGTCAACACAGAGAAAAAGACTACCAAACTGCTGGGCGATCACTTGATCAGTTTCTTTATTCCAGAAATGCTCTTCAGCAGCCAGTAATAATGTAAACCAGCATCAAACTTTCCAACGAGTTTATACAAATACATTTGTGAATGCTTCCCATCATCTCTGTAGCAAACACTGATGGAGCAGGAGAGCCTGAACATCAGTTTTTTTTTTTTTTAAATGAGAGGACACATTGTATGCCCTTCACAATCCAACCGTTTCTATCAAGGCCAATTGACATTTGCGGTTTTTTAGCACATTGCACAATAGCGCTCTGTTCCACGGCCTCAAGTTTTAAATATCAAAGCCACATAAAAAGGTAACCCGTGCACACAGGGCAGACCTGCAAAAAGAGCCAACTGTTTAACTGCGGACTGTACAGTATTCACTGGTTCTTAGAGTGAAATTAAGGGCGGGTGACACATTCAAAAGAATCTTCATTCTTTAATTTAAAAAAAATCTTTATCTGTAAAATACGAGGAAGCGTTTATGGCTGTGAATCATTTTCCTGTAATTACAGCATCCTGTTCTCAGCACAAAGTGGTCCCAAAAAAGGAAGCTTTTTTCTCTTATCTGATTTTTCTGAGGTAAATCTTCCGACTGAGTCCAGATTGGCAGAGGGCAGTAACATCTCCCCACAAGTTCAGTGTGGTCTCCATTTTAAGTGCTGTGCACCTGGTCAGATCTCCAGTTTCACCAGTCAAGAATCTAACCAGTCTATAGTAACATGACGCCCCAGTGTATTTTGAGACAAACAGATGCTTGTCTCAAACTGTAAAAGAATTTCATGAAAAAATTCTAAATGTTTTGCTGCATATCCTGATGAGAAAATGATGGAAACAGTTGAAGCTGATTAAAATTAATTTCATTTATTGAAACTGTCAAAAACTTTTACTTGCTTTTGTATGTGTGTTTGTTCATAGTTTGCATTACAAATATGACCTGGAATTTGCTATTATACAAATATACGACACAAATTAAATTCAGTTTCTGCTGATGGGACTTAATGTTGAGGTTTCATGCTGACTTTTCTGGCGGTTGTGCACAATTATTTGTTAAAAGTAAAAGTGTCTTTGGTTTCAATGGTGCCAAGATTGTGGGTGGGTCACAATGTTAAGAATGTGAAAAAAGTTACCCCTATGACGTTTATTCTTTTTTTCTTTCATTTTGAAATGTACGAAGTTCCATCGCTGCATAGACAACTTCAGTCCATCCTGTCTGTATACTTCATGATTAGATTAAATTAAGGAATAATAAAAAAACATTGTTCATTACCATCTGATAAATATTTCCAGTCTATTTACAAACCATCACCTACTGCCTGATTAGATTACAGTTTGTGAAGCCAATTGTCTAATATACTATTTATTAATTAAAAATCAATCAGTGAACAATAGCAAAAACATCAGTTACCCTCTGAGGATTTTTAGGCAGTGTAAAGTGTTCTCATTGGCTAAAACACGTTTTATGAAATAATACACCTCCTGTTAGTAAAGCATTTGAAGAGCTAACCCCTTCTCTGTCTCTCTCAAACTTGGCTCGTACCCCACAAGGGCTTTGATCTATTCAAGTTATTTCACATTAGCTCTGCAAGTTATGAGTGCAGGAGCGAGAATTATATTACAGCTACCATTGCTGCGGATAACATTATAGCACGGGAATATATACAAATGTAATAACGAAAAAAAAGTAGGTAGAGGGGAGTCGGTTATATTTGAATGTCTGATTAGTTCCAGACATGCAGAGAGGAATGTGTCTCATTACCTCTCCACATTTTCATTCCTTTATTGAAGGCTGAAGGGCACGCCCAGGCTGTCCATTGGTCAACTGACACAGGAGAGGAGATTTAAATACTTCGGGGGAGACTGCCAGAGGGACACAGAGGGATTGGTTAAAAAGAACCCACACTCCCTCTCCCTCTCTTTTTCTTTCTCACTCACTCTCTCTCCAGCCCAGGGCTTTTCAACAGGTGTCCTGGGGAGCACTTAAAAAGACACCAGGCTCCTCAAAACTTGCAGTGGCAGGATAATTAACTTTTTTGAGAGGAAAATTGTGACGGTAAGGCGAACATTTCTCTTTGGGTGTTTCTGCTCAAATTCTATGGTGCGTGAAATTTCACAAGACTGCACATTGCAAATCACTGGGATTGTAATCATAATAACTCTCTTGAGCTGAGATTGTTGTAATTAAGATTCTAAAACTATATGGAGTGTGCACATTTTAATCTATAATGAATCAATGAAATGTGAATTTAAATTTCATGGGTTTTTGTCGTATTAATTCTGTTTCTTGCATTGGTGAGGAATGCAAATGATAACCAGTATCTTGTATTATATTATAGGAGTGGCTGTTTAGTAAATTGATCATGACTTTCTGGATTTTAGCCATGGTAGATGGCGTGACTAGAAGTTGCACTGCATGACAAACTATTATCTGTGCTAATATCCTACACTTGCAAAGTGTTATTAAGAAATGAGGCAAAACATTGTTGTCCTAAAGCTATTGAAATGTAACACTGGTGGAAGAAATGAGAACAACTAATTGATTAATGGGATTATTGCTGTACGGGTCAAAATTGTGAAACTGTGGTTTGCTGTAATGCAATGTGATTTGTTTATTTAAAATATGTGTTTATCACATTATGGTCATTATATATATATATATATATAATGACCATAATGTGATATATATATATATATATAATATATATATATATATAATGACCATAATGTGATATATATATATATATATATATAATGACCATAATGTGATATATATATATATATAATATATATATATAATGACCATAATGTGATATATATATATATATATATATATATATAATGACCATAATGTGATATATATATATATATATATATATATATATAATGACCATAATGTGATATATATATATATATATATATATATATATATATATATATATATATATATAATGACCATAATGTGATATATATATATATATATATATATATAATGACCATAATGTGATATATATATATATATATATATATATATATATATATATATATATAATGACCATAATGTGATATATATATATATATATATATAATGACCATAATGTGATATATATATATATATATATATAATATATATATATATATATATATATATATATATAATGTTTTTTTTCTGGCTGCAAAAATATTTCAGCTTCTGGATTAATGCATGTTTGTTTCCTCATGGTCTATTTGAAACATTTAGAACAGAGAAGACTGTTCTAAAGCGTGTTGCATTCAAGATATATTGTCAACTTCAGTTGTGGATGGAAATTCAGTATAATAGGTCATTGATAATGCTTCTGTACTGGCTAAAAATTAATTGAAAGTACCAATCAAATGAACAGCAGATGTGTGTCTTTGCCTGAAGCTAGCTATGAATGGATGGTTTATTATATATGAAAATTACATAAGAACCAATGTGGGCTAGGTGCTGGAGTATGACCTGGGTTCTTGTAACATTATCAAAGTTGTGCGGTTTGGATTGACGGAGGTATGAATATAGGTGTGTGGACCAGGCGGAAATATGATTTTTCTTCCCTCTCCTTTGGCGAGAAATGACTTGAACGTTTATTTTTTCAGCCACGCGACGGCATGCGCGTTCCTATTTTCAATATCGTCATATTCTCAGCTAGGTTGTGCCAGTGCCACGGAATTACGATTGAATTGGGGAAGAACAGGATGTCTTTGTTTCTTAGTTTAACGTCTCTCCGGGGAGTGAGGCCTGAACTTACTTCCCTTCCCGTCTGTCAGTCTTCTTGAGATAAACTGTCACGCCAGTGAGAAAGAGTGAATTAATTGCATTCTCAGGGACTAAGTGCTTTACATGAAAGCTCCATGATCATGCCCATCTTCCCCTTTTGAGATTTCTTCTGAAAAAGATCTGAAGGTTTACAGTCTGCCTTGACCACAGGCCATGTTAATTGAACACTGGTCAAACACAAAAATAAAAAATAGTCAAATAAATAAGAATATGGATTTGATCTAGGGATCGTTACTGGAATTGCAGATTTTCTAGTGTTATGTTGTTTTTTTTCCCCCTGAGAAGTTAATTGCTGGCTCCTCTGACCAGCCTGCTTATTCCAGAACTTCCCTGCCAGACCCGCTGGGGTCCTGTCAAAACTTAACAGCTCGTCGATGAGCCTGTTGGGATCGGGGGGGGGGGGGGGGGGGGGGGGGGGGGGGGGGGGGGGGGGGGGGGGGAGGTCTGAGGGGGGGGGGGGGGGGGGTAAGACTGTGGTCCTGGCGAGAAAATTTGCACCAACCGTAATTCCAGGGGTAGTGTTTCGGGTTTGAAGCGCACTGGGTTTGCAAGCTGGAGATCAGGCTGACAAAGCAACAGCAACAGCAGCAGCAGCAGCACCAGCAGCAGCAGCAATCCCTCCTGACCTCGTGTCAAATGACCGCTTCTGGGCTATTTGGCCGGGCACACAGCATTTTAATGCGCCATTATAGGGGAAGCAGATGTGAGTCGGTGGCAGAACCGTGAGCCGGCCCAACACGAGACGCCGTTCTCTCCCAGAAATAAATGACGCAATGCTGAGCATCAAATAAAACCTTTTACAGAGCGCTATAAACGGTGCTGGCTACCGCTCTGTCCGTCGTGGTGCGGTGTGGGGGTGTTTCTGTGTTTTACTGGGTCTCTGTATTGCTTGTGATGTGGTTTATTGTCAGGCTGTCATTGACTGTTTCCTGGATTGATGTTGTAGACTCTGGAAGCCACTGACTCAATGACAACCGCTATAATTACCGTCAGGGGATGGGATCGACGTGAAATGAACACGATGATGTCATGCTTTCCTTTCTTGATGCGACTTTTCTCAGAGTTTTTTTACTTGTATTTTTTTTTTCAAATTCCATGTGTGGTTTATTTTGCTGCCGAAACACAGCGCTGAGTTGTATCTATTGTTGAATATTTACAAAAATATATACACAAGCTCATAGAAACATACAATGCAAACAATTACACACGTATCTATAAGCAAACAGGAAACATTTTTGTCTTAGTATCCTGTATTGATGCATGAAAGTTAAAACCACAAATGAAGACAAAGAAAATGTCAAGAAAATAATGACTAACTAAAATCAAATATTTCCTAGCCTGTGAAATGTTAACTTTACTATTAGCTGATGGTTGTCTTCAATGGAGCAAGGCTAATATAAATCTGTATATGGAACATTTTACAGTTGGAACGAGCACCGTTGGGAGTCTGAAACAGCCACCTTGTATAAGACCACCTACCCTTTGACTTCAAAACCAACTGACATTTTTCCATACTATTCAATTACAACTAAATGTGTAAAATGTAATTTCCAAAATGTTTATTTTCCATAAATTTTTACCAATGGATTAATTTACAAATTCAACTTGTGAAGAAAAAAACATACTCTTTTGTTTTGTAAAACTTACATTTCATTATGCCACTTTTTTAAAACCAGTCGACAACATTTCTTTATTTCTGTTTTACAAGTTCAGTTCAACAACTGTGGGGAATCCCCACTCTCATTTCCATAAATGCTAATGAGTACAATTTCAAACAAAAGATCATCTGAAACGAAGTCTTCTACAGTGGAGACAAAATGTTCAGATTTTCCGTCTGATAGACTTCTAATGACATGAGGACGGAGTGTAGCACAGTGGGTAAGGAACTGGGCTTGTAACCAAAAGGTCGCAGGTTCGCTTCCCGGGTAGGACACTGCCGTTGTACCCTTGAGCAAGGTACTTAACCGAAATTGCTTCAGTATATATCCAGCTGTATAAATGGATACAATGTAAAAATGCTATGTAAAAGTTGTGTAAGTCGCTCTGGATAAGAGCGTCTGCTAAATGCCTGTAATGTAATGATTGTGTGATAGTATCTGTGGTAAAGGGCACATTGAACGGCAGTGCGGACATTTAAAGCCAACCACCCTCATTTTGGTTTTTAGCTGATATTATGACTGTCCACGTCTCTCACTTGGCTGCGATACTCTGACTGAGCGGCCGGCTGCAATTTTTACTGCCACAGGGGCGTTCTGGGGTCACAGAGAATGACATCTTGAATCTTTACAAGAAATCAAGAAATGTCACACAGATAATTACTGCAGTGAGCTCAGACGCCAATGCGTCTCTTGCATATTGGTTTTCCTTCTGTGACCTCCTGGGCAGTGTCTTATGGGAGGATGCCATGCATGGGCACACTATCCTTTATATAACTGGTAACAAATTTACACCAGCGCCCTTTTATTAATCTACGTAATTGTATTGCTGTTTTTTTTTTTAACTTATCAATCATATCATCCTACATTTGCCATTGACATTTAATGTCGGTCTGCTTTCCACTTTGATTGAGCCAGTTTCTATTTTCTTCTTCCATTGTAAGCACTTATATATATAAAAAAAGTCTGATTTTATTTTTACACTCAAAAGGCTCAGTCTCATATTTTTTTAAATGCTGTTACAGTAGAATTTCCTGCTGTTGCCCAGCAACATATCCACTCGGTTTATTGTAATGTACAATGTACAATAGTCTCAATGACCGTTTCCATTGCCACAGACCACACAAGCACAGGCTTCGACCATAATTACCTACAATCCTCTAATACAAACAGGAGGCAGGGAGCCCTGTACACCGTAGATACATACTACAATTTCTTTTTTCTTTTTTTCATTTGACTCCATGGTCTGCCCCAAATGAATGCTTTACTAAAGAGTCAGTCATTCTGAGATATTTTGGCCTTTTATTAAATACTGCTGCGTCCGTATATAAATCCATCTCCCCGTGTGAAAGGAAGCCTGGATGACATCACCGCCATTAGAAAGCTGGTGACATCATTTTGTAGGAAACAGATCCACTCTCGCTGAACCCTTCTGTGGGTTTGCGCGTGTAATTAATGGCTTGGACGGAATGTGTTTAGCTAGCATAAGGGCAGCGGCTTGTTGGATGATAAGGCAGCTCAAATACGACTGTCGTGATATAAAGTTTCCTCCATTCAACAAGATGTGAAGTCTTAACCATTTCCCTCCATAAACGCATAAACACATAAAATTGTTCTGGAAAATGGCCATGGACCACAAGACCACGGAGAGTTCTTCATGAACGGCGTTCCAAGAAGGTTTTATTTTATTTTATCGGAGGCGAGATCTCGGTAACGTCTGGAACTGTTCGGATGTTAGAGTAACAGGTCTTGACGCTTGCTTTTCTTTTTTTTTTTGCTTTTTTCCCCGAAGCCATGATTGCCTGGCCGAACAGGCGAAGCGCGTCCCTCCTGCTGGGGGCGCTGTGCGCCCTCGCCTGCCTCGCCGCCGCTGACGACGACCCCCCGGCCCCCGCCGAGAAGGGGCTCACGTTCAGCCACGTCTACACGATCGACCTGGCCCAGGGCTCCGACTGCAAGCCGGCCGGCCACGCCGTTCCCCAGGACCAGGCCGGGGAGCTGCAGGGAGCCCCGGCGACCGTCGCCGTGGACGGGGAGAACGACGTCGTGTTCAAGCACAACATCCGCCTGCAGGCGCCCAAGTGCGACTGCGAGGACCTGGAGGCCTTCCGGTCCCTGCTCTACCGGATCAACGGCCTGGAGGAGGAGGTCACCTACCTGAAGGGCCAGTGCTCCCAGGGCTGCTGCAGCCAAGGTAACGGATTGATTGACATAACCGATGTCCGCTCACAACTCTTTCAATTTCAATATCTATACTGATTTTACCCTATATATGTCAACGGTATTCGTTAAGTGAGCCATGTAACCTACAAGCTACGTAGTTTAGTTATCATTTTAAAGAAAGGGAAAAAAAAATCATCACATTGGTATAACTTTATGCAACTGGGTGAAAATGGAATCAAGCGATGACGGCTGGTCCTTAAATTTGCCAAGTTGTTAACTATGAAATACGGCCAAAGGCAGATTTATGAGGGCCAACTGTAAATTCTCTGTTTACGCTGTGTGTTTTAAAAACGGCCGTTCAAAGAGCCGTCGGCCACATCTGGTAGCGATTACCGCGCCTTTGCTTTCTTTGCCGGCGAGGGGGGGGGGGAGAGCACCGGTAGCCGAGCGTCTGTTTTTCCGTCGCGGCAGGAGCGGACACCGCCTGCGGCGGCCACGGGACGTACCAGCACGCCACCTGCGGCTGCCTGTGCGACCCCGGCTGGGAGGGGCCCGACTGCTCTGCCTCGTCCTGCCCGGACGAGTGCAACGACAACGGGCGCTGCGTGGACGGGCGCTGCCAGTGCCACGCGGGCTACGGCGGGCACGACTGCAGCCAGCTGCTCTGCCCCAACGACTGCAATGACAAGGGCCACTGCGTGGACGGGCGCTGCGTCTGCTTCCTGGGCTTCGCCGGCGAGGACTGCGGCCTGCGCAGCTGCCCCAACGACTGCGCGGGGAACGGGCGCTGCGCGGACGGCGCCTGCGTCTGCGAGGACGGCTTCTCCGGCGCCGACTGCTCCAGAGGTGAGCTCCGCCGTCCCGCGCGTTAGATACGTAAAAAAATAAAAGTATAAATAAAAGTAATACTAAAAAAAGTATTATTAAGTATGGTAAGTTTATCTCTTCCAAAGAGCTGTTTAACTAATATCTTGTCTTTTCAAATATGTCAACATCAAGTCAGTTGAAAGTGTTACATTTTTGGTTTACCAGTCGAATGAAAATAAGCAATGTCATGTGAACTTAACATTACGAAGACTCCAGACAGTCTAAAAGGTCAACTTGGACAATGTCATGACTCCTTGCCTGTTCCCCAGACCCCCCTCTCCCTCCCCTCCCAAAAAAGTAAATATATAAAAATAGTGCTTTGGGCTAAGAAGTAATGGTTCCATTCCTTGAGAATGTCTGGAATTGTTAGCCTCTGTTCCTTTTTAATACGTAAAGGAGCCCCATGGACCTGACACTCCTAAACATTCAGTGAATTCCATGACCCTTTGATGCATTTTTATGACTAATACAATCATAAAAAAAATAGTTTGACACATGATTTACAAGCATTCTTTGGCCGTGGGAGGGGCTGGCCTGGACAAATGTCTTAACATGTTGGGCAGTTCAAAAGATCATCAGACCCTACACACCTACCAGACCTCTCTGTTCTGCTACCTCTGAGCATCTGGCACCCCCCCCCCCCCCCCCCCCCCCGCCACCCCAAAGGTGTACCTGCACTTCCAGGTCATGTCTCTTGTTTGTTCTGGCAAAATCAGCAGAAACCCAGCCCATCTTCTGATGTAAACTGCAGAATCGCCTCTTCAGATTGCAGCAGGGTTCCCCTGGCCCCCTTTAGTTATTTTATTTTCTTTTTCTTTCTTCTGGTTTTCTTTTGGATAATGTTATAGCTATGAGTGTGCAAAGGTTATCTGTCTAGTGGTACCTTCATTTGTCACAGTACAAATTGTTGTGGGCAGCATGGTGGTGCAGTCAGTAGCACTGTCACCTCACAGCCAGAAGCTAACGTTTGAATCCAGACTGAGGGGCTTTTTGTGTCGAGTTTGTATGTTCTCCTCGTGTCCATGTGGGTTTCCTTCCGTCCAAAGACACGCAGGTTAGGTTAATTGGAGAGTCTAAAATTGTCCTTGGAGTATGACTGTGTGAGTGAATGATGTTTGGGCCCTGTGATGGATTGATGACACTGTCCAGGGCGTATTCCTGCCTTTCACCCAAAGTCTGCTGAATAGGCTCCAGTTCCCTCACAACTCTGACCAGGAGCAAGCGGTTTTTAAAATGGATAGAACAAATAGTTGTCTGTCAGGTTAACATTGCACTTATAATAAAAGGGCCTCTATGCTTTCTTGGTGATTCTGCTTCTTTGTGTTCCTGAGAGTTACATTGATGTTCTCCACCATTAGAGAAAACGCTGACCCCTACTGGAAATATTTTGTAATTTACTCTGGGTAATGATTTTTGACTGTAGATCACAAGGCCTAAGCTTAGACTATTTATTATCTTTTTAAAAAATGTGAGTATGATGATAAAGAAAAATTTGAATGATCTGATGTCTTGATCTTGATGAGTCTTTACAGCTGTTTTAGATCACAGACTTGAATTCAGCTTGAGGTGGCTTTTCATAAATCACATAAGCACGCAATACGATATCACACACATTCAAACAACTTGTCACGCATTTAACACACATCGTGTGGCATTCGCATTCGCGTAATCCCTGCTCGCGAGGATGAGATTTTCCAACCCCAGCTTCATGCAGTTTATTCCTTTTTACTCCCTGCCACACTTTGCAAACTATCCCCCTACAGCGACGGGTTGGGTTTTTTGCTAATGTGAAAATGTCTTCCACATTTTCTGGCGAACCGGCAGTCTGGCGAACAAGGAGCCGGCTCAGCGCGGATTTGGGTTTCCTGATCCCGCTGTAATCTAAAGGGGAGCCAAGAGGTGTCAGAGGACCGGAGTCGAGTGACTGGCAACGCTCCCTGTCAGACGGCTCGCTCAGGTGCTGAAAGAGGCTTCTGTGTCCGTTTAAAGCCTGCTGCTTCTGTGGCTTGTGCTGTGGAAGGCTCGGCGTGTCACGGGAGGATGGATGGTTTTAATAATGCGAGAAACGCGGGTCGTCGTGCGTACATGCAAGCGAGCGCACTTTCTATGAGGTGGTCTTGGGCTTCTTCTAGTGATTATCGAGTGTAAAAGCCCACCTTTGTCCATAGAGGTTCGTAATCCTACAGTAGCTATGAGAATTCCAGTAAATATATTTTTTGGAATTATATGGAAACCATATATTGCATTTTTATAAAAAATCTGATAAAAATGAAGTTGACTCAAGTGAAACCAGGTGGCATCAGTGATTTCTTCTTTTATTCTATTTCATTCTCAGCCAATATCAGACGTACTGTTCTCACTTTTATTGACACAGTTCAATTCTTTGCACGCTTGCTTCCTATTCCCCGCCAGGAGAGAGAAAAGTCTGGGGATCTGATTTTAAACTTGAATCTGTGCTCCCACCAGAAACCTTAATACGATTTAACAGCAAGCAGCTAAGGAAACATTTGAAACTGCTGACATAAAAGACTAGGTAATGAAAAGTTCTTACGTGATCACATTCAACATCTATCTTCTGTGCCAGTAAGTACACCTTAAACCTAAAAAAAAAAAACTTTATTTAGGAGGCAGGGGGAGACGCCATGGCGACCGGAATTCTAATCTGCCAATGCTCGGAATGCTAAGGTATTAGCTCAGTAACGTCACAGTAAAAATGGATAGCTTATTATTTAGGCTCTATAGTGCACCAAACAGTGGTTATTCATCTATTAATCTATTTTTTCCTTTATTACTTTTAACCGCTTACATCTGAGTACTGATTTGAGATTATGGCTTCATCTCTTATGTTACTTGCTATTTAATACCAGTTCAGTTGTCTTTATTGCTCTACAGTAGTGACAGCCAAGCCTATTGATGTTTCACCATATAGGAAGATATTCTAAATGAGTATGTATTCATAATTACGTGAACCTTTAAATAAATTATAATTATTGTCAAACCCACCCCAAATGGAACCCCATCACAACCCAAATGATTCTTAAATGTGTGAGGGGAAGCTAAACACATACATTTTAAGTAAACCATAACAAAGAAATTGTTCTCACCACAGGAGAAATTGTAGATTTCTGTTGGTTTTTTTTTGCTAAGCTGGATCCACAGCCCCGCAGTTGCTGAGGATTTAGTTCCATATCCCACATGCATCTTTCCATCAGAGTAGAACCAGCATCAACAGCATCATATTGGATAGACTGCAGTTTAGGGTGCACATGTAGGAAATAATCAAGCCAGCCATGCAGAATATGATACATACACCATATTTTGAAACGGATGGTCTTCAACAGCATATGGCTTTTTGCTTCAAATTATGGGTTTCGTGGAAGCATATTCCAAATTAGATTTGTTTTTAAAGGGCTTTGTGTCTTTTCACTCACATAATAGGGCAAAAGGGCAGTTTCACTTCATGTTTTTTTTTCTTATTTGCCTGCAACAAAAAAAAAAAAAAAAAAAAAAAAAAAAAAAGGCTGATTTATTCTCCCTATTTCTATGGAACCAAAACACAATTCTGCTATGATATAGATTTTCCACTTAAAAGACAAGCTTCCTTCGTTATCAATCAGTCGCGTGCCTGAATGTCGTCTCTCCGTGTAGCCTACTTGTAGATGTTGGTTTATTCTTCCCCAGCGGCATTTCAGAAATATTATTTAGCGGTAAAAAAAAAATTGTTACAGGCAGTAGCGGGAGGAAACCGGAGTAGCAGGCGTATTAAGTGGCGCTAGATGGAAAAGTCCTGCTGAATGGAAGGAAAACATAGCGCTTCCTGAGTTCGCCCTGCCGTGCGCTGTCCAAACCTGCCGTTGTGTACTTTTCTAGTTACCAGCGTCTCCTCCTCGACACCCCCTCCCCTCGCGCCTGCCGCGCGGGTCCTGCTTTTTCTTCACCGCAGTTCCTCGAATTCTCCTCACGAGCGCGTTTCCCCTAAACCCGCTGGATTATCCCGCAGCGGAAAGTCTGCTCCCTCTGCTGCTGACTAGTCGTCTCCGGGAGCTCCCGTTTTTATTTTTTATATATTTTTAAGCTCCCTTCTCCCGTTTTTTTCACCCCTGCGTTTTCCACCATCACGATTGACTAACAACCACACTGTAATCACAGAAAGGTCACACTTTCCCCACATTTCCATCTCAGATGTTTTGGATGAAACTGTGATCATTTCAGGTCAGGTTTTTTAGGCAGAACTGTGGACATTCTGCTTCTAGATCAGGGGTTTTCAAACTTTTTCTAAACCAGGGACCCCCCACCCAGACTCAAAGGTATCCAGGGGATCTTCATCATTAACTTAAAATGGGTTATATCAAAAAAAAAAAAAAAAAAAAGTATTATATTTTGAAATAGTTTCTCAAATCAATATATCGTAATTGCATATCAAATCTGGCCAGGGACCCCCTACAATATATAGTAATTGCATGTCAAATCTGGCCAGGGACCCCCTACAGTACTTTTAAGGACCCACAGGGGTCTGCGGACCCCCTGTTGAAAACCCAGGCTCCAGACCTGAAGAACATACACAGAGTCAGAGTAAGAGAGAGGGAGAGGTTGACGGGGGGTTAGCGGGGGGTTAGCGCGGGGGGGGGGGTAACCCGAGTGGCTCCCCGTAAACTCCCCCTGCTTCTGTTCTCCCGTTTCAGTGATGGGCCCCAAAGGCCTCCGTTTGCTCCGGGCCCTGGAGGACTCCCTCCAGGTGGAGTGGGACCCCGTGAGGGGGGCGGAGTACTACGTGCTCACCTACCACCCCAAGGGGAACCAGCGCGCCTTGCAACGTGTCAAAGTGCCAAACACCCAGAGTTCCTACCTGATCACCGGCCTGGTCCCCGGGGTGACGTACGTCGTGCAGGTGCACGCTGTGATTAAGGAAATCAGCAGCGAGGCTGACAGACTGGTGGCCAGCACTGGTGAGTAGGAGGTTTTTAGCACAGACCAAGCGCTGAGGGTTTTTTGTATTTTAACATGTTTGTTTTCTCACATTGTTGCAGTGTCCGCAAACATAACCTCTGGGTTTCTGAATCCGGGGAACATGCCTGCATCCTTAGAGGAAACGGGCTGCTTGAGAGTTTTTGTGAACACCGTTGTCAATGAAACGCGCCGACAATTAATTTTTGGAATGTGCTGATGTTCAGAAGCTTGTCACTGTGGATCGTAATGTTCCCAAATAAGCAAAAATGTTTACAAGAACGGTTTGTTTTATCGCTTCAATAAAATACTGATTTAGAAGTATCACAGCACAGCTCTAGAGAAAGGACTGTCTCCACTATAAACTATGATATTATTATTGGGCTGGTAAAACAAAGTCCACAAAGACTGCCTACTGTTCAGTAATAATAATAATACAAAATAAACGGCTGGGCTTTATTTCAAATATTGAAAAATATTTAAACCCGTTGAAATATGAATGAATTCATACAATTTAATCCCTTGCATTCAGCAGCTGATGAAAAACAATGAGAATTTCTATTACTCTCAGTTGTCAATATGGCCAGAGGCAGATAGTAAATTTTTGCATTTGTTCCCTGTGGTGAAAATTGGCACAGTAATATTGAAAATTGACAGAGTACTGATAAATATTTTACAGTACTTGCAAAAGTAAATGTATTTTTTTTAAATAAAGGGATGTCTACATACGTTTACAGAGGAGAAAGAATGCTGGGATTCCTGCGTTCTAGGTTCTCAATCTTAAACCTTAATCCATTCTTACATTTCATTAACTTAATACTACTATTAGGAACAACAGCCAAGGATAGTTGCCTGTCAACCGATCTGTACAAAACCACCAATATAATTGGCGACGTAAAATTTTACAGTGCACAAAAGCATGACATAATGTCGTAGCGCGGCCAAGGCTACCTTTAGCTGCAATGTTGTGATCGTTTCAATTGTTAGTAGTTTTATTACATGATGCTTTCATATATTAATTTCAGTGTTGCCAGCAGATTCTGCACCTTTCCTGTGTCCCCTTGGCTTATGGAGCCTGGGGTTACGCCTAATTGCCTTCATTTCACTCCCAGTTAATCCGGACAGAAGGCGCTGCGGACATTTTACAGAAATTATAGCGAGTTGTAGATTTGCAGAAGGCCCCCAGCGTTAAAAGGGTTTGGCTTGTTAAGCGGTTAGCCATATGATCTCCCGCTACATTGCATTCCCATCTGGACCGGGGGAAACGTGCGGACCGTCTGCGGATGACAGACCAGTCTCCCTTTCTGTGGGGGCACCGGCAATTTATGGTTACACAAGGAACATGACACTTCAAATGTTTTTTTCCATTTTTGTGATGTGCAAATTATTTTTTTGTGTGTGTATCTGAGAATAGTGTTTTGAGGCACTCATGCATGCACTGGAATTAGGACTTAGATATCTGCTGTTTCTGGATCACAAAAATTACTAATGAATATATATATATTTAAGATCCTTTGATTAAAACCAGACCTTTAGTATTTTGTCTGGTTTCCTGCAACCAAAATCTAATTCTGGCTCTACTAACAGGATACTTTTTTGTCCCATCTGTCTTACTGTACAATAAGAGCACCAGTTTACAATACATTTTCAAAATGTAAGGGGCGACATAGCTCAGGAGGTAAGACCGATTGTCTGGCAGTCGGAGGGTTGCCGGTTCAAACCCCGCCCTGGGCATGTCGAAGTGTCCTTGAGCAAGACACCTAACCCCTAACCCCTAACTGCTCTGGCGAATGAGAGGCATCAATTGTAAAGCGCTTTGGATAAAAGCGCTATATAAATGCAGTCCATTTACCATTCAAAATCATCATAGCAGAGCTACACTTTGAAGCGTGCTTTCGTGAATGGGCAAGGTCCCATCGAACAATGCTTTCGTGAAATTGAGCAGCATGCCTTAACGTACCAGCCCCATTGAGTGTTGCGGTTGAGTTCCAGCCTCTTTCCCTTCACTCAAACGAGCGCTGTCACGTTTAGCGTCTTGCGTCCTCCCGCGCGTGAAACGCAGACAGGAAGCGGAATGCAATGTCACGCCCCACCTCCTCCCCGCGCAGTGGTCGCCTCGGTGGACGGCGTCCGCGTGCTGGGGCAAACCGAGGACACCATCCAGGTGGACTGGCAGAACCCGGCGGCCGAGCTGGACCACTTCCGGCTGACCCACAGCAGCCCGGAGGGGCAAGAGGAGGAGGAGGAGGTCCCCAGGAGCCAGGAGGCCCGGACCAAACACACTATCATAGGTAATGCGTGACTCGACCCGTCTCCCAGCGATATTGCCAGAGCTCCCTAAGATGCAGTGCTAATTCAACTTAATGCAAGATTTGTATGAGTCTAATAGGGTCTAAATGGGGGGTCTACAATAATATGGTCTATGACAGTTAAACACATTCTGTCCAATCTATGATTGACGCATTGACCAGAGGTTTTTTAGCCTAAACGGCTGACAGAAGGTATATTTAACAAGGATAGAAAACCACCACTACGGCTAAGCGAAGAGATAGATAGACCGTTCCTCGATCCAGCAACTTCATCCACTGGATTAATAAATCAAACACCGAGTCTGACGTGTTTTCAGTGTTCTTCAAATGTCAGAATGCTTTACAGCGGTCCCGGGGCAGAGCCAGTTGTTTTCGGATATTATCCTCAAGCGCTCCGGCAGAGACGCACGCACGCGGTCGTGAGATACCAAACGGCTCGTCCCTCTACAGCGCGGTCGCCGTGACCGTCGCTCACGGGAGTTTTTTTTTTTCGCGTCGCAGGCCTCCATCCGGGGACGGAGTACCACATCACGGTCCAGGCCATCCGAGGCGCGTACGAGGGGAAGGCGTCCTCCGTCACCGGGATCACGGGTGAGTCGCTTGGAAAAGCCGTTCATTTCGACAGGGCGAACGCAGCGTAGCACCGTGGGTAAGGAACTGGGCTTGTAACCGAAAGGTCATAGGTTCGATTCCTGGATAGGACACTGCCGTTGTACCCTTGAGCAAGGTACTTAACCTGAATTGCTTCAGTATATATCCAGCTGTATAAATGGATGCAATGTAAAATGCTATGTAAAAGTTGCTGGATAAGAGCGTCTGCTAAATGCCTGTAATGTAATATATATGAGAAGACTCCCCGCACCCATTCACTCTGTTCGGGCGAATTCTTTCATGAAGGGGAATGGTGTCTGAACGGGGGAGCCCGTCATGCCAAACTGGTGCCTTTCAGGATGGTGATTGGTTAAAGTCAGAGGGTTGTGTAAAAAAACAAAACAAAAAAAAAACGTGGCCGTAATGATAAACAGCCTGGCTCTGTAGTCCACTGGCACCAGCCATTATTGCATTTTCCCCTTTTCCATTAATTTCATCAACATGTCGACTAGATCCAGTAAATTGTACCTCGAAATTGAGTTTGCTTGTTTTCTGACAATGAACATTCAAGTTGCAATGCGCCTAAGTATTTCTTGTTTTTTTTTCTTTTTTCATAAACATGGACAAAAAAAAAAAAAAATCATCAAATGAGTTTTTGTAAACATCAGCGCCCCCGTCTCGTATTTCTCCCGTCGACACAAGTCAGCTTAACTGCCCTCCTGACTGAAAGAATAAAAGTCCAGAGTAAATCCAATTTTTATTTCACCTGGGATGATTCCAAGGTGGGCAATTCTCTTTATCGGCTCTGTCCTGATTAATTAAAAAAAAAAAAAAAAAAAAAAAAAGGCCAACGACAACAAACTAGCTATGATGTCGCCTCGCTGCCAAGATAATCCCCTTTCATTCGCTGCGGAATGAGTATCAGCCTCTAATTGCGTTTCAGCTTGGAGGTCAGCAGGAAGACAGAGCCTTCAGCCGCTGAGTGTATTTATGGGGGGGGGGGGGGGGGGGGCGATTCTCCCCATCGCCTTGTCCTGCTTCTCGCGCTCGTCTCCCCGACAACGCCTTTGTTTTGGGGCCTCGGGGCTACAGTGAATGATTTTTTTCACTCGGGAGCTTAAATCAAATTTAAGCGAGCGGGAGGGGGGGGTGGCCTCGCCCGCGACCCCCCGTCTCTTCCCCAAAGAGCCGGTCTGCTTGGTGAGAAAGAGACGGCTCGTCTCCGCTCGCCTTCCTGGAAACCCGCGCGCCCGCTGCTGCTCGAAGGGCTTGCGGTGGCGATGAAGGTTATGTTTTCGCGACGAGGCGAGAACGGATTTTTTAGAGAGTCCTCCTCGTGGGCCGACGGGCGGCTCCTCCTCCAGCCACGGCGCTGTTTTCGACGTGTGCGGAGGAGCTCCCGCGGTCTCGGGTCGAACCCCGGACCGCGCCGGCGCCGACCGCGCCTCCTCGTATCGGTGCGAGATCTTCGCGGTTCCGTTTCGGTACGCAGATGCGAAGGCAGGCCCGGCGGCTGCCAGGCATTTGCGGGGCTTCTCTGTGCTTTTCAGCAGAGCCGAGTTTTCTTGGGTTTTAAAGCGCGCGTGTGGAAATCGAAAGCCTGGCCCACTGGGGCTCTCCCCTCGCTGCCGAGGCCCGCCTGTGAAAGCAGACGAGAAAATGCGCCCGAAACCGAGCTCGCGTCCTTCGGGGATTTTCTCCTGACGGCCGCCGTTACGGAGCTACTTCAATTAGCGAACGCCTCCTCCTCTCCTCGGCGAGTCGCGAATAACGGCCCTCTCTCGCTTCGACGGCCGTCCGCCGTTAGCGGCTGAAGGGAAATGGGCTTTTCGGTGCACCCCCCCCCCCCCCCCCAGGACGTTAGTGACCTAATGTTCGGCTCGCCCCCGCGTCGCCTTCCGATGCCTCGGTGTGATTTTCTGGCTCTCCGGCGTGGATACTATAAATCTGCGTCTGATGAACGGCAAGGCCGGGCCGTGGTCCTCCAGGCTTCCGCTGGGCTGTCCCTCTGCCAGGACAGTACCGAGACGTGAAAGAGGATACGGAGGCAGCGGGACAAGCTAAACCGACGGAGCGACTGTTCCGCAGAGGCTGCCGGGGATTTGGGGATGTTGTACGCGCAGACCGTGCGTCCGCTGGTGTGGATTAGGCAAATCCACGCAGTTTCGGAGGAGCCACAACAAACAAAAAACAGCATGTTTGATTAAAAGGCCTTTTTCTTTTTCGTTTAATAGGGCCTTCAGATCCGTCGAGCCCGCCTTGCGCGAATCCTGGCCTTGGCTAGTCTAGTCGTTTATAGCTAAGACGTTGCACCACAGGATTCAGCTTCTTTCATTTTTGAAGTGCTTCTTAACCTATCCCCCCTTACGATTAAAAAGGAAATGTTCCCCTGTTTTGCACTACTCTTATATAAAGCCTTTGTGGAAACACAGCAGAATCATGATGGATGGCAGTATTTCAAAGGCACCTGTGTACCATCAAGGCTGAAGTAAAAAACCTATGAAATATGTAAGGATGTATTGATGGTACTCACAAAATATACATAAAAAAATAAATAAATAAAGTGCTTACTTGCTGTGCAGTTTATTTTATAATACACACATCAGCTAGTGGCTAAACAATTGTACAAAGTTTATCCCCTAACGTGTTTCTCACCACTGTAAAATGACTGCAGATATCTAAAAGCTGCCAAATTCTACAAGAGTTTCCAAGAAAAGACTACCTTACTTCTTGAAGATTCAGTTTTGTTGAGTTCTTCAATAACTTGGCCACACTGAAAACCTTTTCTTTGAGTATCTTTGAGGCTCCGAGTGTGACCTTGCGTTGTGTTTGTCGCACACGTTTTTGCAGACTGTGGATGTGCGACGAGTCCAAATTCCGTGAGTAGTGCCACACATACCACCAGGGGGGGCCGGCGATACAGTTAACTGAGAGTTAGGAGCCATTGGCATTGATAGGCCTCTGAAGACAAAAAAAACATGGAAATGTTTGAAAGGACATTCACTTGGACTTTCACTTGTAGCTGTCATCGTATGGTCAGGACCTCTCAACAAGAACAATCTCTGGGTTCCTCCATGTACCGTTAGGCCTGAGGGGTAAGCTGTTCTGTGCTGACGAGAACCAAAACCTTGTGTACGCGGAGTCGCTGCCTGGCAAAAGGGAAGTCCTTCACGCACACAAAGGGAAGCTTGTCTTTTAAGGTTACCACAGAAATGCAGACCACCACCACCCCTCAGCCCGAAAACTGCTGATGTGTTCAAGCAGCCGAAACCGCAGCTGGGAACGGAGGTTAAACATGGGGGGGGGGGGGGGGTTTGTGGTCGTCTGCATTTCTGGTTGATAAGTAAGGGAACCTCGGGAGGCCTTGGTGATGGCCTCTTGCTTTGTGAGGTAACGGTGCCACCTCGCCTCTCGGGCAGGTCTTCGATCCTTCCGTCGGGTTTGATTCGTTCACTCGTGACGAGTGTCGCCCCGCTCGCGGTTTTGCACCTCGCCACACACGTGAGCCCCGCGAGGGCTCTCCTAATTTTTTGGAGAAGGCTTCGCCATTGGCCTAGAATCAGCGTATCGGCGATGCGTGGCCCCCCCCCCCCCCGGCGTGTTTTAGACGCCTCGTTCTTCAGCCTTCGCAAAATGAACGGCTCGGTGACATCTCGCAGACCTTGGATGAGTCGCAGTGGAATAGCCTAAATGATGATTGCTTTTGCATGCCTTTTCGTTTCCTTCCCCCTCCCCCCCCCCCATGTTACATGGTTGCTCGCTTCCCTCCAATGACCCCTAATGCTGCCCGTTATCACATCAAACCCCCCCCCCACCCCATTCTTCCTCCCCGCTGGCTCTCTTCTCCTTTCTTGCCACTGCGACAGCATTTTCCTTTAATATCCCTCTCTGCAGACGGACTCCATCTATTTTACAGTGTGTCAACGTTCGCTTTTTCAATTCGACGGAACAAAGTCTTGGGCCGTATTAGACGGATACGGTTCACTGCCTCGGTTTAGCTTAGGTCAGTAATCCTCAGTCCTGACCCTGTCCAGCCGCAGTGTTCGCCAGGTTTATGTTCTCGCCGTGAGATCAGAAACCGATTCAGACCCAAGAAGCGCGGCGACCTTCCTTAGCTATGTAATCAACTGCTCGAGTGTTGAGTAACAAAAAAAGCCAGCAGACCCTGTGGCTCTCCAGGACTAGAATTGAGTGTTTATAAGCCATCTTAGCAAGATGTCTGCGTAGCAATTATAAATGGAAGACCAGGCATCCTTTCATTGCCATCAAACTCAGAATCCAGTAGCACTGTCATAGAGTCACATTATTATGTTTAACATTATATCAATATACTGAGGCCATTATCCTCCTTCCAGCTGAATCCACACCACACAAGTGAATTCTGTAAACATGATTGAGCCAAGCTTGGGCTGGGGAGTGGCTTGATGACCAGCTGGCAAAAGTTGTTTATTTATATTCCCATGTCCCAGAAAAGTCTCTTCTAGGATTTTGGAACACTATTGGAAATATTTCCGCTCAGCCTGACCAAGAACATTTCTTTTGTTTTTTCTACTCATATTGTACTGGTCACTGTAGTTTCACTCAGAATGGTGAAAAAAAAGGAACTAAACCACTTATTTAACATGTCAATCCCTTAGAATTAGACGCCCCCACCAACCTGGTGACCAGGGAGGTGATAGAGGACACCATCACTGTGACGTGGGACAAGGTGCATGCCAACGTCGACGGCTACGTGATCAGCTACACCTCCGCCGATGGCACCACCCGGGAGATCCCAGTGGGGGCGGACAGCGCCTCCTACAGGCTGACCGGGCTGCGGCCCGGAGTCGCCTACACCATCTCCATCTGGGCCGTGAAGGGCTCCCGCACCAGCAGGAAGACGTCCACGCAGGCCGAGACAGGTAACCTCCGGCGCTGGTGTCCGAGGGCTCTTTCTCGCGCTCTTTCTCGCACCGCGCTTTTAAAAAGCGTTTCCTCCCGGACGCCTGTCACTCCACCTCTCTTTGAGGATCGGCTGGGATTTGCATAATTTTTTCTCCCCCGCGTGTATCTGGGCTCCCAGATAACGGCCGCCTCCATTGTCGGGGTTCTTCAAGCGGCGCTCTGCCGACTCCCCCCTTTTTCTGGCAGAAGCGCTCAATGAGGGGGATTAGCGGAGAAAAACGTCTCCCTGCATCATTCCCCTCCGCCCTCGACTCCGGCGCCACGGCCGGGTTTCAAATCCTCCGGCTCGCGCGCGTTCATTATAGCGCAGCCGACTTCAGCTTCCCGCTCATCCTACCCTGGGCCCTCTTCCGTCATTTTCCATTATTCTTCTCGTCTGAGTTATCCCGTGATGAAGTTAGGTGGTCGCGTTTTCATAACGGAGGAGAATCTTCACACCTGCAATGTATTCGTAAATGAGAATAACCCACTTTTGCTCTTGCTCAGTTGAAGCCTTGTCATTCAACAGCTGGTTGGGCGTTGAGTGCCATTCGACATTGCCATTGTCGTCTGTTTGGATGTTTGTAAGCCTATTTTCCCCATGAAGACACAAGCCTATCCAAAGATACTCAGTCCCTACCAGTTGGCAAAGACTTTCTATAATGGTGTTCAGACACCAGAGCTACCTAGAATTGATTTCAAGTACGCGTGTGTATCTTGAGAGTGGCATTAGTCCTCCAACACACTTTGACGACCTTGCTGGTCTCAAGTGTACTTGATTGATAGATATTCAGAATTTCAATGTTTATGAGAGCTTTGTGATTCTTCTGCAAGTGAGATTTAAATTTTTTTTATTTTATATTTTTTGTTATTTTCAGTACAAATCAGTAAATTCTTCAAATTAATTAATCTCTTCTGCAGTAACGTGACCACAGCTGTGACAAAGCATCTTGTTGCCAATTGACATTATTAATTATGTTTCCGGTACAGCAAAATGCAATGTTAAAGTCAAATTTATAATTTACAGTTCTGTGTTACTTGCTTAATTGGAGAGGGCCTTATGGTCCTAAAAATGAAAGCTGGTTAACTTAATAGAAAAAATGAAACAAACCATACATCTTCCACTGGTGACATCACATTTAGCAGGTGAATAATGGAGGACAATTCATAAGTCCTCCAGCATATTGTTCTATCAAATGCCTATGAGAGTGTCTCTGTAGAAAACTCTATACAAATAAATAGCATAAAAAACGTAACATAAATAAATTAATAAGACGCAATCGAGAATAAACCCAACATCTTGCTTTTAAGCAGAGCTGTGCCGTTATATATCACCGTTTGCATCGCAAGGACACAAGCAGACCCCTGGTTGGCAGTCCAAGGTCGTCCATTTTTCTGCCTGTCTTCACGCTGTCGCCGGGGGGAACCTTGGCCGTCACTCAGGCCCCCGCGCTGACGCGCCCGTCTTGCTCGAGTGACTCGGGTCGGCTCTGGACGAGCCGAGAGGGTTTAGCTTGCGGCGCCGGGGAAGAGCTGTGGAGTCATCCCTTTAGCGCTCAAAGAGAGATTATCCACTGGAACTGCAATCCGTTTCTCCGTTTTCATGTAAACGTGGTGTGTCCTGGAGATGGCTGACCTGTCCTTTAGTGGCACGGGGGTTTGCAATCTTTTCGACTGTTTTCAACCTTTTCTGATCTGGGGACCCACACCCAAGCTCCAAGTCATCCAGCGGACCCCCATCATAAGTTTAAAAGGGGTTATAGCTGACTGGACACCCCCTACAGTTCCTTCAATCACCCCCAGGAGACCCTCTGTTGGTCTAGGGCCTTTTTTTAAGGATGAAGATGCCTTTACTCAGCAACCTTGGGAATCAAGCTACGGATGGGCATAACTAGAACTATCTTTGACAGATGAGGTTTCCTTTCTCTGCAAACCAAGTTTCGTATATGTTCTAAAATTGCATTTTGCCTGGTTTGACTTCATCGCTCGATGTAAATGTTACTAATTTTGTTCTTCGCTGTTTTAATCTTCCGCAGCATGTGTGCATGCACTTATAAGTGCTGCAAGTTGTCCTGGATAACAGCATCTGTTTAGCATTATCCCATTATCACCAGCAGTACCACCACAGATTCTGAACGCTCACCAAATGTTCTGCTTCAGTGTTCCTTCCATCCTCTCTCCTTCTTTTAATACAGTACAGAATATACTTTAGCTCAGTATCTTTCTTGGTCGCTGCACTTAATTTTCAGAAGATACATCAAATAGTTTTTATTTACTTGGTCAATAGGGAGGCAGGAATTTAAATGTTAAGAGTACAGTGCTGATTATCTGGTGTGTCAGTAGAATCTATGGTACTACTATTTCTACTATTTGTAGCATTTTTAGTACTACAACCAGTACTCTTACTACTCCTAAAATAATTTTGATTAGAGCAACATTTAAACAAGAAAATATAATAAGAGCAAGAAGCTGTAGTTGGATAAATGAGTAAGAAAAGTAAAAAAAAGTAATACAAATAAAGCATTAACAATATATTAAAAATCAATTTTAGTAAATCATAATTCAGTGAGGTGGAAAAATAATACATTGTAAATTAAAATAATTGATATTGCTTCACTAAAACAAATGGTCAAAGAAAAATACCAGCTGGCCCTGACAAGAAATACAGTACCTACAGTTACAAGTCATCTTCTACCAGTCATCCAGATATGATCATATCATTGCCACAATGTGAATATACCGTTCCTCAGCGCTGGACACTCCCACTAACCTGGTGACCAGGGAAGTGACAGACGACACCGCCACTGTGACGTGGGACAAGGTGCGGGCCGACGTTGACGGCTACGTGATCAGCTACACCTCCGCTGATGGCTCCAGCCGGGAGATCCCAGTGGGGGCGGACAGCGCCTCCTACAGGCTGACTGGGCTGCGGCCTGGTGTCGTCTACACCGTCTTCGTCTGGGCTGTGAAGGGCTCCCGTGCCAGCAGGAAGACGTCCACACAGGCTGAGACAGGTCCATAACTTACTGTATAAATCACGCATCGATCGGAGTTCAAACAGAGGCCTGTTTTGTTTGCCTTTGAACCCAATCTCCCAAAGAGCAGGCACAGTAGGCTGTTTAAAAATGAGAGCCTATACATTTTTTTTCTAGGTTATAACTCTAAAATCTAAACATAAATCTGTTTAAAGCTTTTTCAACCCGGATTTAAACCTAACAAGACATAGAATTAATTTCTGAGGGAATTTTATTTTAACGTCAGGTCACATAGTGTGTGAACAGAACGTTCCAGAATAACTGTTTGTATGTCTATTCTCATTTTCAGAAATAAAATAACCTTTCAGTCAGGAATAAGCGGTGCCAAATGCAGCATAACAATACATTTATACTCGAGAGCAGATTTCATACATTTGCCCGTTTTTATTTTTCATTTAAACAAAAAAAGTATATCACTGGTTTTAAATAGCAATTCTAAATACAAACTTTTCTAGCTATATATACAGGTTTGACCTGTCAAAATATTTTATAAAAGTGTTTTATTTAGTGGTTTTCAAACATTTATCAAATGTTTCCAACATACAGCTAATATTTCATGCACTAAAAATGCTTAATTTATACAATTTTTTAAAAACCTTTATGGAAATCAAATACACTTCTAGGCATGTCACAACTTTAAAATGACCTCTGTCATGTGGAGCCTATGGAAAGCATACAGGTCTGCAGCTACTTCTCTTCATTCTGTGATCCTGTGACATTTTTTGGTTAAATGTTGGATAAAAATGAATATATTTAGTTATAGCATTAAAAATACATGGTAAAAATATAAATGTATCATATGTTGCATTTGGCATTCAAAACAGGAAAACGTTATTTAGTCTTTTTAAAGATGTTTTGAAAGTCTAAATTCTCAAAGGTAGGGACAGCTGAGAGGAACATGAAGTAATATCAGGCTTGTAATTGAGCATCAAATCCATTACGCTAATATATTAAAATGGCGCCTGTACCAATGGCTGTTCAGAGCTGGACGCTCCCACTAACCTGGTGATCAGGGAGGTGTCAGAGGACACCGCCTCTGTGACGTGGGACAAGGTGCGGGCCGACATCGACAACTACGTGCTCAGCTACACCTCCGCTGATGGCACCAGCGAGGAAATCCCAGTTGGGGCGGAGGGCGCCTCCTACTGGCTGAGTGAACTGCGGCCTGGAGTCGTCTACACCGTCTACATCTGGGCTGTGAAGGGCTCCCGCACCAGCAGGAAGACGTCCACAGAGGCCGAGACAGGTCCATAACTTGTCTAAATATTCAAATGTAAAAAGATCTACGGGGTGGTCTCACAAAGTTTAAAATAACAATGTTAATAATAATAATAATAATAATAATGTCTGAAACTTAGTTTTCATAAGAGCCATGTTGGTTTTTTTTAAAAAGCCACTGTGGCACAAGTGTGCAGTAAAATCTAACAAAATAATATGTAACAATATTTAGATTTCAAGAAGGATGAAAAAGCACAGAGAACATGAGTGGACTTATGTCTCTTGAGTGCCATGTTTAAAAAAGATAAAACAGGCTTGCTTGTAGGCTACTTTGAGGGTCTAAATGATACATTTAAAATAAAACTGCTATAACTATGTGCAGTTCAAACATGCATGTTTCTTTTATAACTCCCCATTTTTATTAATCTCTTTCCATGCTGTGTGTATGAGAATTGAAGGGAAGGAGACGCATGCTTCTAGTTATTTATACAGGTGGCTATTGTCAGTGACATGTAATGACATTTCCTTCATGTGCGCAATGCGAGGATCTTATATTGGCTATGTGTGCACTATGCGCTGATTGGTTTCACCAGAATATATTTCTGAATGAAGCTTATAGAGTGTATCCAAAGACGATTTCCATCAAGGTAGTTGACTCATTTAAAATCCGTCAACCTTCTTTCTCACGCAGAAAGAAAAAAAACATGGCTTAAAACATCCACATACACATACATGCTTATATCTAAAAATTTTGGATGAAAATATATTTAGATTTCTGCTTCTCTTTGTGAGTCAGCATGTCACTGGCAAATAGAAGTAACCCAATATGATCCATCACGCAACATCACTCATTGCTGGAGTCAAATGTGCTATTAATACATCCCCATAGCATGTACCGATTCATCATTTGCTATTTTATACTAACGGCTCTTCAGACTTAGACGCTCCCACTAACCTGGTGACCAGGGAAGTGACAGAGGACACCGCCACTGTCACGTGGGACATGGTGCGGGCCGACGTCGACGGCTACGTGATCAGCTACACCTCCGCTGATGGCTCCAGCCGGGAGATCCCCGTTGGGACGGACAGCGCCTCCTACAGGCTGACTGGGCTGCGGCCTGGTGTCGTCTACACCGTCTTCGTCTGGGCTGTGAAGGGCTCTCGTGCCAGCAGGAAGACGTCCACACAGGCCGAGACAGGTCCATAACTACACACGTTTAATTTAAATAGGAGCACAATCAGTGCAGTATAACGGTTGAGGAACCGGGCTTGTAACCTGACGGGTTACAAGGTTCTCGGGTTCGAATCCCAGGCAGGATGCTGCTGTTGTACCCTGACCTGAATTGATTCAGTATATTTCCAGCTGTATAAATGGATGCCGTGAAAAAAAAAAAAAAAATCAAAAATCTGTTTGAGGCTTTCTGGATAAGAGAGCCTGCTTAAATGCCTGTTATTAAAATCAGAGGCATAACATTTTTAATGGGATGGTTCTAAATTATGGACCTTTAACCCTCTGTATCAGACAAAAAAAGTGTTCATAACTATTTATTTTTTTCTTTTGAAAGGAAGAAAAAAACTGGTAAATAGTGCTTGTGACAACTTTTTAAATTTGAGTGACTGAGACAGGTCTAAAGACACACGATGGTCTAAATCTAAGAATAAAGTGGGGGAAAAAGACAGCATTCGGATACTTATCATTTTTGTATCTTCTTTTATTTAATTTTATATCCTCAATTAAAAATAGATACAAAAATGATTAAAATCTGCCTCTAGTGTCTTTCATACTTATATCAGAATTATTTCCCTCTTTCAAGAAATGTGCATAAATTACTGAAGTATTGACACAGAGTGCTGTTTTTTCTGTGTCTGAATCTAAAAATGTCTGAAATAACCTAAATCAAAAAAAAAAATTAAGAGCTTCTCTTTTAATTAACCTTTGTAATTAATCATTTGTGGTGTGATGACATGCATGTCTCTAAAACTTTGTAAGAGTTTGTCTGTCTGCTTCTGAGTAATTCTTTGAGTGCAGTGGTGGGGTGGGGGAAAGGAGTAGGGGCAGGGGTGTGGAGTGTACTTGGGGTGGTCCAACACAGAATCCAGGTATGCAAAAGAAGCATATTCTTTGAGGATGGCCAGCACCCCAGCTGTATGATTGTACATCTTCCAGCCTGTCTGCAGCTATAAGGCATCTCTTCAGCCAGGATGTGTCCCCATACAGACAGGAATGTCCTCATGTTAACCCCACCACAAGACCATTAATCACAATTTTCTTTGTCAATTCAAGAATTTTACTGTGCGTGAATGCGACCAAATTGCCGCGGCCTTTAATTCATTACTTGTCGATTTTTATCCTTTTCCTAGAAACCCGGTAAATAATTGGAGAATTGGACATTTTGAGGTCCATCGCCTGCATGTACCAAACCATGAAATAGTTTACACAGCAGGGGCATAAATATCGAAACAAACACAAAGCAATTAATCATCTCTAATATTTCCAAGCGGAGGAGAGCGAGCGCCTGCCCGTTGGTGCTTAAATGAGACCGATTTGCCGGAGCAGACGAATTGTTTTGAATAATCTGTTGGGCTGCCTATCTTTGACGGAATTGGGGGCAAACATTCAGAGAACTGTGTGGCTGCGTGAGTCACAAAGACAAACGTGAAAACTTCCTCTTTTTTTTTTCTTTTTTTCTTTTCGCTCTTTGCGCATTGCGACCCTGTTCTGGCCTTCTTTCTGCCTCAGAGATCGACGCGCCCTCAAACCTCAAGGCCTCAGGCATTCAGAAGGACGCCGCGACCGTGACGTGGAAGTCCCCCCTGGCCTCCATCGACGGGTACATCCTCACGTACAGACCGGAGGATGGAAGCGGTCAGGTAGGGCGCACTCATGCGCTGACGTGAATGTGCACTGTGTTCACCAATCTAACGTGCTCGGGAGAAAGGGTTCCAGAAGGCTCCTCTGTGTCTCCGCTGAGGAACCCTGTCTAGATCGAAGGTTCTACCTCCAGGGTTCGATCTGGGGGCATTCACACTTTTCACACCAACAACAGAGGATTCCATAAAGAGGTTACCTTATGAAGATGAGCCAAAGAACCCGATCAGAACCATTTTTTCTTCTAAGAATGTACTGTATAAACATGGCATTATGTAGTAGTCAGGATAGGGATCGCAGTCCTCACTGTGTCTCATAATGTCAGTGGTAAAAAACTCAATAAATACTAAGACCTGGTGGTAGAAATACTGCAGGAAAAGGTGATGTCCTTCGCAGTGCTTTCATAAGATACATCTTATATTTATCTTCACAACATATGGCATACTACTGTATAGCCATGTACAGTCCTATGTGCTTCAGCATTCATTTACTCATGTCAAATATCTAAATCACCTTCACTGGAAAGAGAGCAGTCGTCATAGATGGCAATAACAGGTTGACGGCATGCTGGAAACCAATGGTCAACCATTCCAGAACACCTCTGCCCTCTACAGGCAAGGCAGGGAAATGCCGTTTTGATTTCAGTCAGGAATTTACGATTTATGTTGTGAAGAATAACCGTTCGAAGGGTGTGCATCACGCCGTGTTTGCACTACGTCTCTCCGTTTTTATTACGAAACAGGCTGTCTTTAAACAGTGTCAGCTCTTAATGAAGCTGAGAAAGTGAACTTGTCTAAAAACAGACACCTTTTTTTTTGTTGCCTTGCAGTCACCCTCCCTCCCCGGCTAACACACTTTCGCACCCTTACATACAGATTCTAATAGAGCTCCATGGTACATAATGCTCAAAGACACAAGAACATAGACACTCAAATCACTGTCTATCTTCCACCATACTATGACATTTCACCTGTTCTTCACTCAATGAACACTGAACTCTGAAAGCATCTATTATGGGTTTGCAAGCCTCACTTATGTTACATTACAGTGCTAACACTACACCCCCCCCCCCCCAACCCATTTTCTCTCAATCTCCCTCTTGTACTTACACTTATTATGGCACTTAATAGTATGTTGTAGGTTTATACAGGTACACTGACCAGTGCTGCCAGTTGTGACACTGATGACCAGCAGTGTAGCCAAAACTATTCATACAGGTTGGCCTATGCAGAACTAGGTGAGCCAGAACTACCTACAGTAGGTGGGCATTCACAATAGGGTGTGCCTGTTCAGCTAAGAACAGGGGTGGGGCCAGGGTACTATTTTGGTGTCCGTGGCCCAACCCGGCCCACCCATCTTGTGCTGAGAGCCTACGCTGTCCTCATTTCCTAAACCTTTATGTTTGCATTTTTGTATAGCATCTGCTAAATGGCTTAACGTAAATGTATCTGTGGTACAACCCCCTGATCAAGATTGGGGTGCCCACGCGATGGGCTGCACCTGTCTCTCACGTTTACTGAAAGCTGTGAGTGCCGTGGGCCTTGTGCAGGTTGTGGAGCGTCAGCTGCGAGCGGGAGAGAAGAGCTTTGGGCTGGCAAGCCTGGACATGGGGAAGAGGTACGTCGTCACCCTGCTGGCCTACAGAGAGGCGAAGAGGAGCCGTCTGGTTCAGACCACCTTCAGCACAGGTAACGAGCCGGCTGGAGCACCACCCCGCGACGGTCTGCGCCAGTTGTTCCCAACCCTGCTCCTGGAGACCTACTGTCCTGTAGGCTTTCATTTCAACCCTAATCTTGCACACCTAATAATCAGCTAATAATAATTAGCAGCTCGATGAGATCTCAAGCTGTCGAATGTGGTGTGCTTTGTTAGGGTTGGAGTGAAAGCCTACAGGAAGGTAAAATCTCCAGGAACAGGGCGGGATTCATTGCGCTACGTGGCCCGCTGAAGTATAGCCTGGACTCACTTTGGGGAGTTAGACTGTGGAGGAGATCAATATGACAGTTATTGCTAAATCTAAAACTGGCAAAGATATCAAAACCTCACTGATAATATCAAGGATGCACAATTTAAGCACTCATCGACTTTCATTCTACCGGCTTGGCTTCACTGTTTCTCACACAGATGCACATTTGCTTGTATTTCACACACAAGAGCATTGCGCACACCCACACACACACACACACACTCACACAATACATACGCACACTCACACGTATACATTCACACACACTCACACAGCGTATACACACTCAAATGCACATGCACACTTTATTACGTACACACACACGCACACACACGCACACACTCACACAAACGGACATGCATACACAGACAGACGCATGCATTCTGGTGCTAAAGTATCACACACACACACACACACACACACACACGCACACACTCACACAAACGGACATGCATACACAGACACGCACATGCATTCTGGTGCTAAAGTATCAGAAAGGAGAACAAAGTATTGTACTTCCCATCGATGCACATAAATACCTCAGCTGAGAAGGAGGTTTGATTAGTGTGTTATTTCCCTCTAGCATTAGCATTAGCTCATTTCCTCTTTTGACCAACGTTACATTGTGTCTTCCGAAGTGACGAAGCTGCAAGTGAAGATCAGGTTTTTAAAAATAAACCGATGTCCTTTTCTCTCCGTTCTCTCTCTCAGTGGGTCTGGCCTACCCCTTCCCAATGGACTGCACTCAGATCATGACGAACGGGAACTCAGAAAGCGGGGTCTATACAATCTACATCAACAACGACCGCTCCAAGCCCATACAAGTGTACTGTGACATGGCCACAGACGGAGGTGGCTGGGCCGTAAGTGGACTCCGGGCTGCTCATGGAGAGCAGCCAGCGAACGCTCTCAGAATGCAGCCAGGATTAGGAAACTAATAAAGTTTCCTAATCACTTTTGAAGAACTCTGGGCACTCCCCAGTGAGTGTGTATCTGTTTCAGGATATCCACGGTTTTGGTCAATTAAAAAAAAAAAAAACATTCAATCCTTATGGTTCCACAGTTTCTGCATAGGAACACATTATTATATAATACATTTCACTACAAAGTAATTGCATGTGAAAATCATGTCCTTTCACAGTAAAATCTGTAACTGGTTAAATTTTGACCACATCTGGATGGCTAATTAATTTGCCAGGGTTTATGTGAGAAGTCTACATGCAGTCATCCAAAATGACAGACTGGACTGGATCAGTAAGCGTAATTGTGTTGGTTCTATGTATTGGGTGCTACAGAGTTAGCAAGAGCAGTGTTTTTTTTTTTTCAGTTGAATCCAAAGCGCAATGTAAATTGAATGAGCCGAATATGTGCGTTGCAATTGAATGGCGGCCCTTTTGCCTTGTTCCAGGTTCTTCAGAGACGGACCTCCGGGAAGCTGGACTTCATGAAGCGCTGGAGGCAGTACGTCCAAGGCTTTGGGGACATGACTGATGAATTCTGGCTGGGTCAGTAGCTACAAACAGTGCTCTGCTCTACACAGAAAAATGGTTGCATTTCATAGCTCACAAGTTTCTGTGCAGTGGCTTGAAAATGTCCTCACAACGCTTCAAAAACACTGCAGTTTGACGCTGCGGTAACATTGCGAGGACATTTTGAAAACACCGCACAGAAACATCAATAGAGTTATGTGCTGGCTAAATTACCGTTGCCATTTTTATGGTTTTCAGTGAATTATGTCCCCATTTATCACAATATTTACCTGCCAAACAGAAAATACCCCGTAGCTCATGAATCCAGCTCACTGTGGAGTGTCATTGGTGTGTAGCCAACCCAACCTTTATTAGCTGACTCCTTTTTTTTTTGTTTTCTCTCAGGCTTAGAAAAGATTTACGAGCTGACCAACACTCCAACCCAGTATGAGCTGCGTGTGGACCTGAAGCAGGGTACCGAATCTGCATACGCGGTCTACGACAATTTCAAACTAGCACCGCCCAAGCAGAAGTACAGGATAACCGTCGGCAACTACAGAGGAAATGCTGGTAGGTCAGCCCAGAGGTCGCAGAGAGATGACATCGTCAGTCACTGTCACTTGACTGTCGTAATTTATACGTGATTAATATTTGGAGGTACAAACTTTTCAGAAGAGTTTTAATTTTTTGAAATGACAGTGAGTGTGAAGCATTTCTAAGCGTGACCCTCTGTAGTGTAATACAGTGTGTTCTGCGATTCATCTTTAGCTAATTCAGCTAATGAAGCATTGAGTTTGTCAGGTGTCAGATGTTAAACTTGTGCATTTCTGCGCTGGGAATCTAAACCGTGGCTGATTCCCAGGGGACGCGATGACCTACCACCAGGGAAGACCCTTCTCCACGGTGGACTCGGACAACGACATCGCCCTGGGGAACTGCGCCCTGACGCATCGCGGAGCCTGGTGGTACAAGAACTGCCACCTCGCCAACCTGAACGGGAAGTGGGGGGACGAGAGACACAGCATGGTGAGGCAGCCAACGTTTTAAAATCCGCTGACCCTTTTTAAGGATTCTGTCCGCTTGAATACTCTTTCTCCTGGTTGAACACGGGAGTGAAGAAGCACTGTAGAGCATCGGGTTAGACGGAATGTTAACTGGCCTGGGTGTTTCCGAAAAGTTGTGACTAACAACTTTGAATGCGTAGTCTGAACAAACTCCACTAGACCTATCCTCATTTCTGTACTGATTGGAGCACAATGTGAATCCAATAAAGGTCAAACATTTTTATTTTCCATTGTTCATTAAAATGAATTTAATTTGCATATAATTTCTTTTTTGGCCATTCCAAACAATGTGCTATAATTGTTATCCAGCTGTCATCCGGCCCTCTATTCTCAGTCAGAGGCACAACTCAACCTTGCCACTACTCGCAGAATTTCATTCAGATATAAAGGGGAAACAAAAGCATATTTGAAAAAGCCTGAGACACGCGTAGAAACACACTGTGAGCGTGTGAAATGAAATCTGTACCTGGTGATAATTAAATGATATGTTGACTGGGAGGCTAGGTAACTGAAAACTACAATACAAATTTCCTAGAGACTCGGCTCAAAGCCAGGGGATAATGACATGTTGAAAGCAAGCATTTTTTTGGGGGGTGTAATGTCAACAGCAACCAGCAGAGGGCAGAATGTCCCTCAGAATTATTGCTGACTGGCGACTGTATGAGATTATTTTGCAGGTATCCAGTGAAAGCTTGGAATACTGATGCCCTGAATCTATCATGTCCCATAAAAAGCGCAGTTCAGCCAATGCGTCTCAAAGGTGCAGGAGGGAGTTTATTGCTATCATTTCCTATCCATTCTCCACTGACGGTTAACAAGGAAAATGTGTGCGGATGCTAAGGATGCGTTATGAAGCTACGGGAAAGGTGTCTTTTGAAGAGACAATTGTGGCATTAGGGGAATGAATCTTAGCTGTACTATATTTATGCGTGTGTGTTTGTGTGTGTGCACGTGTGCGTATGCCTGTGTGTGTGTGTGTGTGTATGCGCATGTCAAATATGGTAATTAATGATATTGTACTTACTGTTGGAAACTGTGAGGAGAACTGGACCAGGTTTTTTTTTAAAGTAACTGGAACGCAAAGAATCTGAGTAAAGCAGTAGTACCCGGGTTGAATCACAAATTTTCTGCAGTGATGAATAAACAGAGAGCAACGTGTGGTATTGTAATATTCTAATATGTTATTCCAGGTAACAGAGTAAATACTGAATGAGGATATACTGAGGTTTGTCCCTGTTTGTCCCTGGTTTGTCCCCGTCTTGTTCCTCTGACAGGGGGTTAACTGGGAGCCGTGGAAGGGCCACCTCGTCTCCCTCGACTTCACCGAGATGAAGATCCGACCGGCGGGCGCCGGCGGCCCGGCGTCGGGCAGGAAGCGGCGGTCGCCGGCGGACAAGAGGAGAACGGCGCCGGCCAAATAAGCCCACCAGGGGGCAGCAAAGAGCACTGGGAACTTTCACACACCTCACGTTCAAACCGGGCTGAATACTAATGATTCTAAGCCCCTCCGTTTCCATTTCCATACGCAATTTATGTTGTTCTTTTCTGGATGTAGGCCACACTGCTCCTGCAGTGCCATAATCCTGCGGATTTTCCGGGGCTTCCAATATAGTGAAATGCTGAAGCTGCTCGAGCAACTGGTCACCTGCGCTTATCCAGCCGCATAATTGATCCAATTAAGTTATTAAGGATTTGGACAGAGCATAAACCACAGGGTACTTCTCCACAACCAGGGTTGCTGATCTCTCCGCTGTACCAAACTGTGCTGCTTGTGCTGTATGTACTTACACTTTGAAATAGGCCGCTTTTATTGTATTTTTTGTGACGCATTGTACAAACCGGAGCACATAGAAACTACATTATGCCTTCATAATAGCTGCATGATACCTTTGTAAGTGTTGCAGGGCCTTCATAATGCGCTGTTGCCAGACACTATAAGACTGGATGTGCTGTGTCACCACATATGCCTTCAGTAATAGGACTTTGATACTTTAGGTTGATATATCATAGCAAGCCGTGTTTAACATGGATGATGCCATAGATCATCAAATTAAAAATCCATGAAGTATCCATAAAATCGAGCATTTTTCAGTGCTCGAGACCCTTCGTAAAAACGGTGCTATTCACGTTCCTTAATATGTACGCAAAAGCACGTAACTGAAACGTGTGCGATAAACCACCGGTGCGTCATCAAGAAGCCTTCATAAACCTGGCCTCCATTTTGCCACTCTGCCTCAGTGGAGGAGCAGAATGCTAGCTGCCAGGAAGCGTCAGATCAGTGACACCCTCCTCTGTAATTGCTGCATCTTCCCAGACTGCTCACAGGGCCAGCTGCCCCCCCCACCCCCCACCCCAACCCCCCCCCCCCCCCCCCCCGCCCCCAATGTCATACGCTACGCAGGGAGTCGTCATCACCCTGTCAGGATCGCCACCCACTTTCACTCTGACTGCCCCCAAGTCTCTTCCCAGGCATGCTCTCTTTAAATACCCTGACCTTTGTGTGTGTGTGTACGCTTTAAAAAAAAAATGTTATTTTAGGTTTTTTTTTTCATTTTTGGTTCTTGTTTTGGTCAGCACCACGTTAGGGGATGACCTTGAGACATATCAAATATCTGATAACACGTGTATGATATATTGTGCGATATATCCTCAGCTAAGATGTTGTAATATATACTGTGCGTGTGGCACTGCATTTGTGCCCCAGCCGTCTGGTACTCTCATTAAGCCCCTTGAAATGTAATGCATTATTTGTTTGTTGGAGTGCTATGATGGAGGACGTAAGCTAAATAAATATGTTGAGTTTGTTTGTTCTGTTTGCACTTTGAAATTGGAAACACACGGGCCGCTGTAACTGTAGCTTGTAGCTATAATTGAGACGTTTATCAAAACCGAACTGAATGAGACTCTGTTCGCTCCGTACCTTTGTTTGTCATCATTTGTTCTCGGGAATGAAAAGGCGAGCTTCAGTCCGAAGCGCCGCTAATTTCATAACGGCAGTCGCAGAGATGACCTGATTAGAGACGCTGATTTATCGAGACGTGTTTTAGCTCCTCTTTCCGATGCGCATTTTGGAGCCGGCGCTCAGCGAAAGCTTGCGGGGAAACAGCCAGAGGCCGTCCTGCCAGATGTCCGACTTTAATGCGACGGTCGGCTCGCGCTCGCGTCTCACGCTGCTTTCAAACAGAAATGCCCGTTCTCGCAATTCCCACTCTCAGAGCGCTTCCCGTTTTCCACCGCCGACGTGCGGCTTCACTGTCATTACAATCTCCAGCAGGAGGCTGTCGTTCAGACGAAGGGTCCAACTGTGTCGGAGAAACACCGGGACTCTTCTTTTGCTATTAAGTAATGATAGGATGCAAACTCCGGAATGGGTGGAGCTGTTGTGCTCCACGTGAGACTCGCTGGTTTGAAGCAATCAAAGCACCTTCCCCGCAGTTCAAAGCCTTTTATTGGCTCAAAGAAGTGATTTCTGGTACCTGTTTTTGGTTCCAAAACGAAGAGTTCTTTGAGTGTGTACATACCTAGTCTTTTCGTTATATTTCTCACATTATATTATGGGCATTTAGTGTAAGTTAAATCCAGAGCGACTTACACAACTTCAGTCAGCGGGACACATGGGTAGCTTGTCTGTAAATAAGACTTTTTGGAAACATTTTTGATGGCAGGGTGTTAAAAAAATGACCATGGCATTACAAACAGACGCTATCGATCATGAGGGGTGTGTCAACAAGTGAACATGACTCTCCAATGCACACAAAGATGAACATCTGTCACTTCAGTGTGTTCAGCGCAATAGCATTTCCTGTGTATTCAGGCATGAAGAGACTTATTTTGGTATCACAGGTGCAGTAGAGATAAGTTATCGGAAACAGAGACTTTCAGTTGAGTGCCATACATCCTGTCTATTGCATAGGATGTGTTGAAATATACAAACTATATGAAAACCACATTGATCACTACAGACATGATCATCACATAATTTGTCTCTGAGAGATGTTTCTGTCACAATTCACAGTTCACTGAAATGTTTTGATGTTTGGGAGCTAATTACACAGTAACCACTAAGTTAAAAAAAAAAAAACAACAGCATTGGTACAGTTGCATTTTGAATTTCTGGTGCATTTGATAAAAAAAGTATATTCATATACAATACGAGGTGTCAAAATCAGTTTCTTTTAAAAATATCCTCTTGAGACAAAATGAGAAACTATGAGCTAACTATGTCTCGGCCAATTTTTGGCACAGAATGTTTACTGCGGTAAACAACTAATTTATTTCTGTGAAGTTCAGCAAATGTAAAGGACAGATTTGAATTTGAATCGATAGAATTTCAATTTATCAGGCCATTAACATAAATACATCTCTAAAAAACACTTTTTCATAGTCTTTTTCAGTCACGTGACCTTAAAATGGTTGTAACGGCACAGATAACCCCACAGAACATGCCCCGGCTCGTGCTAAAAGTCTCGTGGGCAGGTTCGTGTTTTTCTGTTTTTCTGTATGACTGGTGAGGATGTAAAATTGCGAGCGGTTTTCCGAACGAGCGTTGCTAAGTCTGTGGCGAGAGTGCCGGTTTCTTTCCGCGTTGAGTGAATCGGCGAAGACGAACCCCAAAAACAGCCGTTTCCATGAGGCAATGGCGCGTGGTTGCGAGAGCGCTGGGCTGACTGTGGGCCTGCGCGAGGCTGGCTGCACGCTGTGGGAGCATCTCTTTCGGTGCTGCAATAGAAGCCGCGTCGCGGCGGCCCACATAATGACCTGTTCTTGCCCAGCGCTGATTGCAAATAACCGATTTCTAACAAGATGTCGGAGCCTGTGAAAACACCGGAGGGCCCAATTGCCTCTAATGGCGTACCGACCCTAACGAGGATTGAAATGTTATGCAACCGCTCGCTCTTACGACTTCAAGAGTCGCCTGTTTGAATAATCCCCCCTGCTCCAGCCTTGCGTTCGTTTGCTATGAACGACGCTTTGGGTAGTGTGGTAACTTCAACAGCGCCGTCAATATTCAAGTCATGAAATTATGTTTTCAGTGATTATTTTATTCCAGTGACTGCGAACATGTAACAGGTTCCAAAGGCAATCAAAAGCCTAGGATGAAGACTAGACGCTATCAGCTCTCTTATACCTGCATGAGGGAAGCATATATATATATTAGCCACGAAATTGCAACAGTATAGAAGAAAGTAATCAGAAATGGGAGAGTACCAATGCTACTTGTGAATAAACGTAGACTTATGAGAATTATGGGTTTGGAGCTAAGCTCCTATGTATATAATAGCACCCTCTGTCTTGGCGTTGTGTGACGCAGAGCCTTCTCACTTCTCTGACCACACCTCAGAGCCCTGAATGGAAGGCAACAAGGGCTGTTTGTCTGGGGCAACCGGGCCGGATCGGGCAGTGCGGGCGTGTCTCCGTTCGCGCGGTGTGGCGTCACCCCGTAAAGAATTTCCTCTGCGAGTCGACTCCGCACCTCGTGCGGCGTCTGGACCTGTCCACGAGCGCCGCCAATCCCCCCCCCCTCGATTCCAGCTGCGGGGCGGGGCGGGGCGGGGGCGCTCCGGGCGGTTGCCGAGGGGGTCGTTAGGCCTTTCATTAGAGGCGATCTGTGTGGCACGGCTCTGTCAGGTCAAAGAGAAACAAGCAGGAGGGCGGCAGGGCTCCTTATAAAGTGTGATTGTTTCTTTTCTTTTCTTTTTCTTTTTTTTTTCCAGAGAGAGCTGACATGTCTGGAGGGATTTTTTTTTTTTTTTTTTTGCTTCTCTCGTTACTGTGGAAGCTGTTCTACGGGGACAGCTTGTGCTGGAGGTTGAAGTGTGCGGGAAGCGTATGCGTAGGTTTGAGGGGAGAGACAAGGGGGTGTCAATGTCATCCCCAATATTTTCATATGAATTGGTTCCTAGACAGGCTATGTGTGAGTGTGAGGCTTGACATTTGGCTACGTGAGACTGGAGGAGTGAATTCTCTCCGAAGTTGAAATGTAACCTACGCCTGTGGTGGAAAGGTGGTGAGGCTGATCGGACTGGTCATCTTTGAGACTGGATGAAGAACAGGTTGCTTTCATTTTCCCAAACCCCCCAAATACAGACAGGCACATAAAATTTCAACAGTTGTTTTCAATTTTATTCTAATGGTTCAAATGGATTAAATTAACCTCAACCCCCAAAACAACTAAATAAAGCGAAATAAAATAAATAGTAAATTTAAAAAATATATTTTTCCCTTCTTTTGTAAAACTCTCAGGTCTTCTGCGCATAACTTTCACAGCAATGACCATGAAAAACGAAACGTTAACGCGTGGCCCACGGTTATTGACCTGGAACGTGATCGCTTCCAGCATTTGGTTTGGGACAAAGGACACTGAAAACAAAACAAAACAAAAAAAAAAACCTTTTCAAGCATAATTTGGCCAGATCAAAAGTGTCTCCGGCTCGGATGACCGGAATGTTGGTGGGACATAGAATTTCACAGCTCTGGCTGTTTAAACAGGCTGGCTGCTCTTCTGACCCCAATGAAGCACAGTGAGACCATCGAGGATAAGCTCCTCCCTCTACCCCCCCCCCCGCTTCTCTGAGACAGGAATGATAAAAAAAAACAATATCAGTGCATTTTTCTTTTACAATATTTAATATTGAATATTTACAGTGGCTGACTGAAAATGTCTCTTTTGTTTTTAACCTGAATTTTTGCATTTGGTTCACAAAAAAAAAAAGAAAAAAAGAAAAAGACAGGGTGCTGTTTAAATACTGCAAAATTTCAGCCATTCATCCAGTGGGGTTTGTCAGTCAGTGAAAACATTCTATGCAGGAAGAGACTTCAAGTGGGACCAGTGCAAACAATCGGTTGTACTGACACAGGGGTGGAGAAAAGGGGGGCTGGGGGTGGAAGGAGGGTGAACCAAGCGATAAAGGTCGGTCATGTGATGCAAATTTTTACTTAATTAGTAAAAGGTAATGCCGGCATTCCAGATTATGTGTGAAGGACATCTGGCGCAGGTGGATGAACGGGTAAAAGGCATCTCTTTTAGGTGGTCCCCTGAATGCTGTGCTTCTGTGCTTCCCTGTAAGTAAGGGGAGGGGGGGAGGGGGGGGGGGGCTATTGCAGGAGGATCACATACGTGTATCAGCGCTCTCATCGCCTGCCTCGCTGTGGAGCCTGAAATGCCTCATGGAGCTGCCGGCCACATGCGGCTCCTGGCGCAGCGAGCCAAACTCCTTTCTGTTCCGCGCTGCTCTCGGAATGACGAATACGAAAGAGTTCCGGGACAGAAATGCGACATGCGACGCTGTCGTGAAGTCAACTCAAGCGGCTCTAACGTTAAAATTATTTTACAAGCCCCCGCGTTTCCTTTTGGAACAGACAAAGGCTCGCTTTGTCGATTGTGAGTTATAAACAAGGTTCCGCGACAGCTGCTTATAAATACTGTAGGTGTCCGTTAATACTGAGCATGACAATAATGTTTGACAAAATCTACTCTGTCTTTTGAGCACACATGTTTCTCAGGATGGGCTTTAAATGTACAAGTGCTGCGAGTGTGAAGTGTGGATCGAGCCCGGGTGACCCGTTTTGAGACAATCGCTTTCTCTAAGTCAACACCAAGCATTTAAGCCCTAAGCACATATATGGCATTCCTTGAACACATCCCAACATCATTGTCTCAAGGTCTTAAGCTACCTTGTCCCCACATATAGGTGCATGCATACATACACACCTATGTGCATGTCTTCTCTCCTTCTCTTTCTCTCTCTCTTTCTCTCTCACACACACACACACACACACACACACACTCATGCACATTGCCTTGAACTAACCGCACAATCTGTATCCCAAAGACTCCCATGCCGACTGTGGTGATTCCCATTCAAACTCATTCAGGGTCTCCTCCCTGAGGATAATGTGCTAGCACTGTGGCTACAGGTCCGTACCCTCAAATGTACCATGCAGTAAAAAAAGCAACAGATATAAATAGATAAAACAGAGCAGTCTAGATCAGGCCTTGCCCTGCTACACCATGGTCAGAGCCATTCTGTCCGGGGTCATGGGTCCCGGTTTGACCGAGATCCACAGGTCCTCATTTTGGGGGCTCTTGTCCTTCTTTTTCTTTTTGTTGGGTTTGGCGCTACCGGAGCCGGCGGGGTCGCCACGGCAGCAGCAGCAGCAGCCGCCGCCGTGGCGACAGCAGCAACAGTGGCAGCACACGATCAGGGAGGTCAGGAGGACCACCAGCGGCAGCGCCAGGAGCACCACCAGGCACACCGTGTTGTAAAGGCCCTGGTCGTGCTTGGACACCACGAAGCCCCACGAGACGTTAAAGAAGTGCTGCACCTCCTCCTTCATGACTCAGCGTGACTGCTCACAGCTCCCCCTAGAGGTCATACATGGACAGAGCCAGGGCCTGTTTCCTGAACGCGGAGCCTGTGGGGCGAGGTACTCGGGTGTCTCCAAGACAACCAAACATAAAACGAGTATCGCCACCAGCAAATATTTGTGCGGGTCACTTGACCGTTAATGCTGACTTCTCTTCGTTTTTTTAAATTTAGACTCTTTCTTCGAGCGTCGATACTTTGTTTTTTTCGACAGGATGTCCAACAGAAGGGTGGTATCTCGTGCAGGAAAAGGCTGGGGCTGGGAGGTTTCCCGGTAAGCCCCTTGAAGCTGTGAGGATCTGTTAAGTGTTTCAGCAAACACGCGTCTGCCCCTCCCCCCTGGTAGCTGAAGGGGCCGTTTCTATGGTGGGGTTCTTCTGAGAGATGTGGGGCGGGCGTTTCCGATGGCGGGCCCGGAAGGTCGGGGGGCATCGGCGGAGGCAGATGGCCCGTTCAGATGCGTCGGATTCCCCTCAGGATCGCGCTCTCTTGGGGCCCCTCCTTGCTCTATTTTAATCCCCTCTCTTCAGAGTCTGGGAAACCTGGTTGGAATGAGGGCATTTCTGTGGAGAAAAAAAAAAAAAAACAGAAGAGGAGAGAAATGAATTTCCAGTTGTTTTTCAGGTCCCTGGTGAGCCCTCCCTCCCTCCCTCCCTCTCTCCCCCTCTCTCTTCCTTCCTCTTTCAGTTAGATGTCTTATTTAGCTTGACTGTCATTAAAGTTGGAGGACCAGGTCCTGTTTCTTCTACGCGGCTGCCCACGGGGAGGGACAATGCAGAGCGGTAGACCCGGACTCCCTGATTAAATTTGTCGGTTGGGTTGTGGAGGGAGATGTAAATTCCGGGGAATCCGGCCCTGACAGTGGCAGGTCTGGGGCCTGGGGAGAGCTTTGCTCAATTTTAGGGCTCCTCCACCCAGTGCAGATCATTCCTGCCTAGATTTGATTCACCGCAGTGCACAGACCGTTAGGAATTTACAAAGAGAGGGGGGGGGGCCTGTAGAACAGCAGGTTCAAAGGGTCAGCACCTCTGGGTTTGCTGCTGTGAGTCGTTGCATATGTCTGACCTGCAAAGAGGTAATAGCTCCTAGGAGGATGTCAAAAATAAGAAGAAAAAAAAAAAATCTGGAGAAAAATGTAAAGAGGCAGACGGAAGTCAAAAAACACGAAAATCTCAAGGGGTGCACATCAAAGTGCAGTTTGAAGGATCAAATGAAAACTGGAATCACTTTGTTATCTGACAACCGCCGATCTTCAAAGCTCCCCTCAAAGCCCCTCAACCAAAAGATACCAGCGGCGAAGAGGAGAATGGAAGAGGCGTCTTGTTTGGGCCACGCCAACGACGTGTGAAATTGCCGAGCCTGCCATTGGCTTCACTTCCTGCCTGGTGTAAGCCGGCTCGCACAAACAGGAAACCGTTTGCTGCTGCTGCTGCCGTGTTAAAAAACAATATGAGTAATCGAAGATACAAGGCACAAACAAAAGCTCTTCTGCAGAGCCTACTCTGGTAATATCAGCATGGTTTCTGGTAGAATGACTGCTTGAGTGACATAGCTAGTGACTTTTATCATTTTAAAGAGGGGAAAATGTCACTGTTCATTACAAAATTTTGTTACGGGCATGTTGGTTTATGGTTGTCAACAATGGTTCATCACCATTATCTTCTACTTTTCATGTTAATAGAGAGTGATGTTTTTACAAATAGGCAAATTAACAAAATAACTAAGGATATAAAATAATATTCAAGGCATGGCGTGTATTGTCATAGGTTTACAAATGTGAAACAACTGGATTTCCATCAACATTTCAAGGATTTTTTTTTACCCAGGCAAAAGTGTCATCTGAGCACTTGCAAAGGTCAGGTGATAAAACTAGAAACATGTGCTCTTACAATTAATCCGATAAAGGAAGGAACGCATTTATACAAAACTGGTATCTGTGATGACTCAGGAAGCCTCCTCGTCAAAAAATGTGCTGAGTGTCATTGACACTCCCTTTGCTTCCCGTAAAACAGCAGACATTTTAATAACCCGAATGTGACGCGAGTTAAAAGACCCATGCGTGCTTTTGGTTTAATTCAAACGGGTTTTAAGTACTTGATCTCAGCTTTAACCTCTTTTAGTGTGCTGAGCACTAAATAAATAAAATCATAAACACAATTAATTTTATTGAACCAGCTTTTTACATTTGACATAACAAGCTGTCAGTAAAATTAACTCTGAATGTTACCCTGAATGGGTTTTGTTTCCCTCATAGTGTTATATCCCTCAAGATAAACAGTAAACAGGAAGTCACTTATGACTGAAGACAAAGTCAGGATGTGAGTAGAATGGCTATTGTGCTTTGCGACAGCTATTTAGAGAACTTAATAAAAAAGGAACAAAACTTCAAGAGCGTAACCTCTGGCAAAATAAAAATGTGTATTGTATGGCTTGGGGTGCATAGCAACTGCAAAGTGACTCATCCAGTGTCAACAAAATAGCTGAAAAAAAACACAAGATTTTATCTGTCAAAACCAATGTTCAGCAGGATTACTGCCTACTTATGGTTTGATAAAGACAGGCATTGCTATACAAAATATTTAGTTTACATTTCTGACAGTAAAGTTCAGAACAAATGTCTGCTACAGTCTTTCCAAGGCTTGACTGGGCCCTTTCTCAAGCTGAAAGGTCATTGCTCTCTCATGGTAGAACTCAACAACTACGCCACACTTCTGCAGTCTATTCTTTCCTACCGTATTTCCGTTACATGGTGGCAACCTTTTTATGCTGCTCGAGCATCATGGGAACTCTGCAGGGTTGCTCCTGTATGTTAACCAGGCCATATAATTATTTGGAACGTGACTATTTGCTCATGACATCACAGAGGACATCAGGGAGGATTGTCAAGGGGTATGACCACTGAGTATTTTGGACTGGAGGAGAGAGGGGAATAGAGCTGAGCACAAGAGCACAATCTGAAGGTGCTTTTGCTGTCATATTGCACTTAAACCAGCCTACACAGTTTTATTTTTGTTTTCAAACTTCGCCTTCACACGAAGACGCGCCGTTCATCCACCGTCAACAGCGCACTCTGTTCATCCTGGCCAATCCCGATTCAGAAGAACGCCACTTGGCATTTCAGATGCTCCTGTTCAATTTCACTGCATGCCTGAGGAATTGCGAGCACAGGCCGCCATTCCTTAAGCTTGTTCTGAGCTGCGGAGATGAATCTCTGCCAGAGCCGATCTGCACAGACACCATTCTCACGACGAGGACGAGCGAGGATCCCACAAAAAGTACCCTCGTTTTACCTCATCTATTTATAAGTCGCCCGAGCGTGTGAGTTTGAAATGTAAACAGAACTGAAAGTACAGTACCCTCGCAGAAGCTCCCTCCGCATTGGAGATAGCTGCTCTGCTTTGGCAGGCTGACAGTTTTATTTTATATTAGCACAGAACAGGGATCTCTTTCCCAGCATATAACCACCAAGGGGGGGCAAAAAAAAATAAAAAATCTCAAATCTCTTTGCTTTGAGAACTTAGACGAGGGGAAAGAGAATGCACAGAAATGCGAATGGGAACTATTCGATTTGGTTACATCCAGTGAATGTGTGGTGGAACTGTCTTTAAAATAAAAGTCTTAAAAGGGCACATAAGCTCTTCAGGAGAATCGAGCGCACCAACGGTAAACTGCAAAACTTACACGATTCACCTACAGTAAGAGAGGATTATTCAAAGCTCATAAATGCTGCCCTGATTATTCTTTAAAAAAAAAAAAAAAAACACAGAAGGATAATCCTTCACTTTGATTGTCCCTGATATAATCTGCACATGTTTCATGCCAACACAATAATCAGTGACAAGTAACCTTTGAGGTTGGCTCCAGGTTGGGGATAAACTTCATTTCCCAGTTTTTTTTTTTTTTTTTTTCAAATATTCATTCATGGAAGCTTTAGAGGCAAAAAGACATCGAAATGGAAAGTCAATGGACTTCATTTCTCTATGCGTGTTCTTTATCTCCCTCTCAGGTTGATGCACAACCCGTGGAAAGAAAACAGGTTATTACATCGCCATGGCAAACAACCGATGTCTGTCCGCCATGTCAAAACTGGCAGGATGTGCATTATGAAGAGTCAGTCCAGATGGCGATGAAGGAGCGTTTATCATTGCCAGGTAAATTGTGGTCGTTTTCGCACTCCCACAAGTATCTCAACCCCTAGGAAAAGAGCTTGGATAATACATCATCCGCCTCAAGGGAAAAAAGAAATATATTGTGTAATGGAATGAAGGAAAAAAAAACCCCACTGGTTATGAAACCTGAACAAGTTGCAACTGAAACAGAAAGAAATGCTAGCTCTGCTCAAGTTACAACATCTATTCCCTGTGAGGCGCACCACAGTACATCAACCATCCTAAAGGACCTGATGTGTATTACCTGAAGCCATTTGAATTTAACTATGAGCGTCCTGAACTTGACTCCGGGTACCATGATGTCACGTTTGCTGTACATTTAGAATAAGGGTAGGTTTACATTGTATGTAGAAGTTACTCCCACACTCTATCCAAATACACTGATGCCCAAGACCATCGACCTCTTTTTGAGACAGAAAAATACTGGCATCGCTACAGAATGTTAATTTAAAAAGTGGCATCTTACCAGTGTGTACTTTAAGTTCTTGCTGATTCTGGCTTAGATCCGTTCCCCGGACTGAGAGAGTGGAGTATTCTCTGCCTTCTCCATTTCACCTGGACCTGCTTACTCTGTTGGAGCAGCCCTCTCACCCCTCTCTGTTTCTCCCCCTTCCTCTCTCTCTCTCTCTCTCTCTCTTCCTCCTTCACTTAGCTGTGTGTGTGACACTCCCCCCTTTCCTTCTGTAAGAAAGGCCCTTCTGTTTGCGTGCGCACTCCCTTTGCCTGACGCCCTGCATTCTTGCGGTGAGTTTATGCACACAACTTTTCAGTGATGTCACAGAGTTAGCTTCCTGTAACTCGAGAGAGAGAGAGAGAGAGAGGGAGAGATTGAGAGAGAGAGAGAGAGAGAGAGAGAGAGAGAGAGAGAGAGAGAGAGAGAGAGAGAGAGAGAGAGAGAGCGGATTAAAAAAAACAAAAAACAAAAAGAAAAAGTTAGGATAAGCTTCAGATCCACAGGCATTAGAACAGTAAGGTTGTAGGAGGCATTGCCTACCACTGCTTGCCCTCATATCCGATGAATATAATTAATTGTATTTAATTTAAGGCCGACCACCACATCAGTCTCTTATCTTGAGTACTATTAAATGGGAATTATTTATACAATATACAAGTAAAGCATATCAGCTTTAGCATATGTTTTTTTTTTTTTAACTACTGAGGACAAGCGAGGAAATGTTGTTCTAAGACTTTCAGGAAGTCTGGCTTGGAGATCAGGTGATAGACTTCTTTCATCTCTTTGAAGAGATGAACTGTAAACATTTTGAGAGCTCAGTTGCTGTGTACCCCCTCTACCCCATGTCTGCGTAAGACCTCTACACAAAGCAGATCGGCCTATTTCCTGTTTTGCTCCCTTTAAAACTGAGTCTGGAATCACGGCTGCCTTGCATTTTGATCACGTATGATGCATGCATTTATAGCAAGGGCAGGCACTTATTTTTAAATGTTATTTACATGTGAATGTGTATATCACTAGACATGAAAAAATAGCATTTCTCTTTCATTGATAATACATAACTCTCTCTCTCTCTCTCTCTCTCTCTCTCTCTTTCTGTGTGTGTGTGTGTGTGTGTGTGTACGTGTGTGTGTGTGTGCGCGAAAAAAATACATATAGCGAGTGACAGTTCCTTTCTGTTGAATCCTCATGTTCAGTGCATTTGGACATACCCGTATTGCCCTTAGAGACATACCCACACTGAAATATGCATGACATCTTGCTGACATACCCAGTCATGGATCAGTAGCTAATCTAATAGAATCTACCAGGGGGTGAAATAAGTAGCAGGGACTGGGGGTGCACTGGGACTTTTAATTACCAGTTCCAGCGCAGATTTGATTTCTCTTCATAAAGCATTACCATCATTTCCTTGACAGACTCAAATGTTAAAAAGGTCAGATTACATCATTGGCCTGCTTTGCCGAAGTCTACTGAGGAGTACTAAGCACAGTCATATAAGAGGTTGTGCTCAAACTTAAAATACAGGCATTCTTCCAGTACACTTTTCTGAATGTTTCTGAATGACAAGATGTAATTTACGAGGAGCTATTTTTGAAGAGAGTTTAATAACCAATAGGTTATTAAAATTCTTTTAAAACTGGGTGGATTTCTTCCATTGGAGGGATAAAGAAACCGAACCATGTCAAGAGGAATGGCACTGCAACTTTAAGGTCATAAGTTTGAATCCTGGGGTGCTCTTGATTGTGGCCTATAAGCCATGATACAATATTAATTGCTCAATCAGTGCCTGACCTCACTAATGCTCTTCTGGCTGAATGGAAGCAAATCCCTGCAGCAATGCTCCAACATCTAGTATAGATCCTTCCCAGAAGAGTCGAGGTGGTTATAGCAGCAAAGGGTGGACCAAGTCCATGTTAATTTCCATAATTTTTGATTAGGTGTTGGATGTCAGGTGCCCCCGTACTTTTAGCCATGTAGTGTACGTTAGTAAAAAAAAAAAAAATATATATATATATATATATGTATATATTCAACATATAAATGTGAAAAAGTAAATAAAATGCATTTCATCGAAACTTCTGTGTCTTCGGCTGTAATTAAAAGGGAGAAATGAAACAGCGAGCGTGTGTATCCATGTGTGTGTGTTCAGGGCGGGGTCCACTTAGAAAAACAGGCAAAGAACTGCAGATGCGTGACGAGGGTCACATGACCACGCCCTCCTCGCCATCCACATAGCGCCCCAGATGGGCGGCCAACAGCATCTGCTACACGCTGTAGACATTTTCTCCAAAGTACCACCTGCAAAGGCCTCGCTGTGTTTAACTCTGTTCTTAATGGGCACCTAGAGGGGACCTCTGGGGTGATTGGTTAAACATAGATGATTGCGCTTCCTCTTAGAGAGACTGAAATAGCAGAATTAGCATTAAGGGTCGGACCTGGTGCTGAGTGGATTTTAAGTTAAGATTTCCACTGCGTTGTTTCTCTTTTGTAAGAGGATTTGCAATCACGGATAAACAGGATTGTACTTTAGCATTAGTATGTGTAGCTAATACATAACGTGCATACGATTATTGTGAAATTACTGCCACTCTTTTTAATTGAGCGTACAGCTTTCCATTGAAATGGATTGGCATTTTTTAAGCTATACTGTACCGTTTGTATTCTAGAGGAGATTCAAACCAAAATACCCTTGTGTGCACCAATTCACCTTTGCTATTTTAGAGTCAATACATGATAGGTGTACATGGCAGAGATGCATACCAACATTGTTCCACAGTTAGACAATTTTATATTTAACGTGATAAAAAAAAAAGGCCAGCGGTAAATTAAAAGAAACAGATTTCTTTCCACTTTCTTCAAACTTTCTAAGTCACTGTAATGCATCAGGTGTGAGATCTGTGGGGCAAGTGATCATCTTTTAGCGGTTGATAAACGACTGCAGATTTTTCTGTGACTTACAGTTTCACACCATTAGAGTGGTTAACGCTGTAAATGTAAGCAGATCTTTGTTGCAAAAGTAATCTCAACGTCCTGGCTCTCTTACCACCTGCTATAAGAACCAGGAGAGAAAATTCCATACGCTTCCTTAGTAAGAACATGCAGATTCCTTTTGACTGATGAAATGCCATAGTGAATGATTAAAATATACGATCATGATGAATGAAACCAGATGAATGATGAATGACGACCACACCCAGGTGAATCGCCAACGATGGCTACACCCTATTGTTCTGGAGAAAACCAGGTGAAAAATGTCTTTGTCATAAAAAAAAAAAATGTAAAAAAAAAAGATTAAATAAATCAGGCGTGGCCAACCCTGACCCCGGAGAGTTTCACGGTTCTGCTGATTTTCCTTCACTCAGCACTTATTTGATAAATTACAGTTAGCTCACCTCGCCTGGTTTTGAGGGTCTAATTGAGTTCACAAAAAATGAAATAATAAAACCAAGCAGGCTCTCTAGGAGTTGGCCGTATCTGAAATAAATGATAAAATTAAATGTTATTTTATTTATTTATTTATTTGAGTGAAGCTCAGTATACAATCTCTCAGTATACCAGGACCTACTGGCCTGGTTTCCTGTTAGTCACCTATCCACCCACACTTCATAATATGGGGTGGCAGTTGGGCGAGGGCAGCTGTCAGCTCGATGACCACAGCCCGCAATCCAGAACCCACACCTGTCACTTCTCCAGTGGACCAGGAGGGTGTGCTATCACTTCCCAAAGAAAAGATGTCCGTCTGATGGAGGCCAGAATATCCTCAGTGGACATACACACACGCACACACACACACACACACACTAGGGCCTAATTCTTCCTTCAGTCCTTCCTTCCAGGTGACAGGTGAAAGCAGAAGACCACCTGAATCAATCAGATCAGTAGAATTATGATTAAAAGGAGGGAGAACACTGTTTCAGAGTATTCAGCTGCGACCTTGGACGACCTGGATCGACCTCTGACCTTCGTTAGCTCTTCTTTAATGGATAGCCCGTTAATACATTACATTACATTACATTACATTATAGGCATTTAGCTGACGCTCTTATCCAGAGCGACTTACAACAGACTTACAATACATGCGCGTCCTGGAGATGTTGCCCAAACTTGGCTTTTCATCAGCAGTCAGTTCTGTAAAGCCCCTGCTCTGCAGTCAGTGAGAGCTGGGTCTGAATCTCCAATGGGAATTTCACTGTAATATTTAGTTTGGCAAAGGGGATGAAGAGTCGCCAAAAATAGATTTCGCCGTTGCTAACCAGCCTGAAAAGCAAACCAGGCGATGAGTCAGCCTTATAAAATGTTACGGCCCTGTGCTACAAAAACAGGGGTGGGATTTATGAATACCCTGCGTGTATCTGACAGAGATTATACCCTTTATGGTAGTACTTTCTTCCTTTAATAATTAGACCATGTTTTTGCCTTTACTCAATTAATCTCAGGTGAAAAATTTGAAGGGATTTAAAATTAAAAAGAAAATCATTTTAAATGAAAGCATTATTTTGGATGATTTCAGTTGAACTCTCTGGAATAAACATTCGCTATTCCATCTTTTTTTCCCGAGAAGATTTTCGAAGCAGGGATGTTTACGATGTTCAGATATGACATTCTCGCGGTGCAGAATTTGACGTGTTTTAAACGAGCGCACTTGAGCGGACATGCTAATGGAAGGGAGTTTCCTGCGTGACTCAGCTCTTGTGCAATCAGTTTGGTCACCTCCGTCTCACCTTCCGCGTTTTTAAAGCACGCATAAACAAAAGTAAGTGGCCATCTGCCTGCATATAGATGGGCCTTAAAACATTTTTATTCCTCAATCTCTTTCAGAAGTCAAGGAACAAGGGGGGAGGGGATTTAATTTGCAACAAAAACTGTGCTAGCTTTAGCTTGTGAGAGTAACCAAGTTCCAATGCCATTTAACAATTTTCAGACACTTATTTTTGATTGATTTCACTCAATAAAGGTTTTGTTTTTTGCCCTTCCAGAAGACCTGCTGGCATGATGTCTGAAGACTGCATCATCAAGAAGCCGCAAAAATGTTTTATGGATCTCCAGCAGAATCCCCCAGAAGTCTTCCTTTCGCCTCCCAAAGCATCTGCCTCCCTGTGCACAGGGGCAAGATTCCCTCCATTTTCTACCAGGCACGTTCACCTCTTTGGTTTTAAACTTCTTAATTGTTGACCGGAATATGCAGAAACGGTACCTTTAGATTTTAATTAATTTCTTTGTGACCATCACCTGATTTATAAAGGTCAACAACCCTTCGTGTTGTCTCTTCTGAGAATTCTTTGCCTTTCGCCATGAATAAATTACATTTACTTCTGAAGAGACAGACGCTCTGCAACGGGCAGTCTGCCCCGTCTTTCATGCTAATTTACAATAAACACAGATTTGAGTGAGAGAACTGCAGGAAACGTTCAACACCACACATTACAATGTGGGATATCGCATTGATAAGCTTGACGTGTACACATTTGCTTCTCTGAAAACTAATGGTATAGACACAATTAAAGGCACTTGGTCTGAAACACCATTACCAGATTGCCCTTAGCAGTGAAAGCTTCCTTAGTTCTTGGCAGGTTTACTGTGTGCTCTGTAGTATGAAATGGGAAATGACAGCCCATTGTTATGTGTTGCTTTCAAACAATCAATCTGCATCAGGATTATGATGGTGAAAACTACAATACCCTTTAAATTAATGTACATCTATAAAGCCAAAACTCGAGTACTGGATAGCTAAACCTGCATGCTTTCATTCTTCTATAATTGCATTATTGCGTTATTTTGCATTGCAGTGGTTTTGTAATGTATGTGCTCTTAAGAAGCCACATTTGCGGTGATGTGAAATGCATGCAAGCGTTCAGTTCAGTTGCCTCGCGGCTACAGTGTGAACATATATGCTGGAACATCACAACCTCCATTCCGGCTCAAGCCATTTCATTTTTTCTTTTTGTTTCCTTCCTACTTTCAGTAGCACTCAACATTATGGAGGTGACTGGGTTAATGCCACTATGACAGGCTGGGGCCCAGGTCAGTAGCGTGGGGATGCAAAAGTTCACATCTGGTTGCTTCTGTTCAGCCATACACAAGTTACAGAGGTGAGGATTAGGGGGGGGGGGAGATCTTTTAGACTTGAACACCGTTCAGTTTCATTAATTTGACTAAGGAATTGCACTCTAGAGCACAGCAGCACTGTTTCAGTCCACTGACACTGAGATCCAACTTCCCCTTGGTCACCCATACAGTGTTTTAATCTAATTTCCATACTGCTGCCAAATCACTTTCAGTTGCTTCATTGAGACCGGGTGGACAGGAACTTCCTTAGAATTATAGGACCAGACTTCCTGTTTCTTTTTTAATCTTTCGTCAACATCTTGCATGCCTTTCAAAAACCCAGCAGCCGTCTCAAGGGCAATGTTTAAGGACGTGAAAATGCGCAGAACGGGAAACACTGAAAACAAAAGAGAGCTCATTCCTTGCGTGCCGACAGAAACGCAATTTCACAGGAAGTGAAGAAAATCCCCTCCTCTCGTTTAATTTAAAATAGTATGACTCACACTCAATTCGCTGTCAAATAATCACATTACAAAAAACAACTAGCAAAATAAAAATAAAACAATATGTTGAGACAAAATGTTTAATTTTGATTAATTTGAAGCGTTTGTCTTCCATGTAAATTTCCCGGCATTAAGGATCCTCGCTCCAGAATCCAATTATTCAGCTCATCCGTCATCAAAACCGCGGCACATTCTCCTACTGCTATTAATTCTTCCCTTCTGAAGCTCAGATAATAGCATATCTGCTCTGCATTATGCATAGTTTTTTTTTACATTCATAATTCAAACGACAGTCTAGAGTCAAAGTCGTTCAATCACACAGACTCAGCTTTCATAATGTGCACATTTCAGACCTGATCATTTAATTGTGAACTGTGACTGATGGGATTCTTTGGAAGACGACCGGCTCAAAAAGTGATATTTGGACACTATTTGGATTCGGCCCTGTTCTTCTATTTTTACTATCAAAATCAATACAAGCACAATTTTCCATTATTTCATGTCACAAATCATTGAGCTTGCCAAACACTGTAAAGAAAAAAGTAAGACTTTGAAACTGCAAGTCAGAAATTATTTCGTGTACTGTAGTTGCCATGCTGCAATATCCTCAGCATATGAGCTATGTATTTACACCTACACATAAAAATGATCCTACTATTCACGCACTCATTTGAACTGGGTTAATTAAAACATATACGTTATATACCCACCCCTAAAACTTCAGCATCTCAGCAAACCTAAATATGTTTTAATTGCACGTTTATGCTGGGGACACATAAAACAAGAGCATGACCCATAAATGAGTGAAAAACAACACACACGCATGCACAGTCTGCCACGTCATTATATACACATGAATGTTCCTGCTTTACGCCTACGACTGGACCATTTCCAAATCATTCTGCAAACAGTACAGTGAACAATGTCAACATTCAGTTGCCTCTCTGCAGGCAAAGTCAAGGGCACCTTATCCTGGGCACTGCACCTCAAGCACAGCACCATGCTGCTACTGTAAAACATGACAGATTATTGCCAGTGCATCCATATAACTTCAGTGATATTGCATAAATTGTGTTCTTTTTTTTTTTTTTTTAAATACTGTCATGATTGTTAAAGGGGAACGTCTATTAATAAACTTCTGTCAAACAGGGACATCAACTTGAGTGTTTGTTTACTCAAAGGGAATCACACGCTGCAGTAGTCTTCACAGCACAGAGGCTTGGTATGAGCTTCTGTAGTATGCAGAGTACCATTCTTAGGAACGTTAAAACCTGGGACTTGTTAAAGGAGTTCAGAGAAGGACCTCTCGGAGTACCTGTCTCCGTGCAGCTCTGAGCTGTGAGGAACATTCTGAGCTACGAGGATCGAAGTCACCGTGACAGCTTGACAGCTCCCACTTTCAATTATTTTTGAAAAGCTGCATAAACGTCTTTCGTATGCGTTTGCATGGGCATTAGAAAATTGATATCGCTCACTCATTCACTCATTTGACCTGTAGGGTAATGTAGTTTTCCCCCTGCACCCCCTCCCCAAAAATACAAAAAAAAAAGGCACAACTGAGCTGCTGTATTATTTTTTAAAACCATGTCGTGTGTTTGTGGAGTGCTTTGCCGAATCCCATCCACGAATGTCACGAGACGCCTGGAGGCTATATTTTTATTCCAATGCCAAAGTGAGTTTATGCGGAGTGCTAAAAACAATTATTCAAGTTGTCTGTGAGACGTCTTGTGAGAAACGTGCCTCGCGGAAACGCAAATGTGGTGCTGGGGAAAAGTAGAACAGCGCCAGTATAGGCGAGCCAACATGTGAACGTGAATCAAAAATGTGAATTAATGATTCGTATGAGAGAACGGTGGACTGTTTTCAAGAAGCCAAGGTGTGAGTTAAGTTGCGTGTGAATTGCAATTGTATCCACTAGTAGCTTTAACTCAAATTTAGACTTAGACTTAGACTTTAGAAATTAAGACTAATGTCCTGAATTTTTATTAAACGCACTACCTTTCAGCTTATGCTCCCCCTCCCCCCATTGCCTGTTTTTATAACCAAGTCTCACAAAATATGAATTGATATTCTAAAGTCACGTTCAGTCCACTGTAGTGGAAACATTAGCCCGGTTGGAACTCTTAGTCAAGGTCGAGAGGGAACAGATATACAAAACACCTCTGTGCTTTGACTTCTGGTCGATACTCATTATACAGTATCTCTGTGTGCTTTATAAGTGGCATTCTTTTAATATTTAAGGGGAATGGAATGGCTTTGGAGAGGAGACTGTGAACAATAAAAATGGTTATAATGACTTTTTCCAGCTTGTTGCATATGCAAAAAAAAAACAAAAACAAGAAAAAACATACCACCATGCATGAAGGAGTGTGTTCTGAAATACCTTATCTAAATCAGCGCATCTGTGAACACGTGCAGCAGGACGTATTTTTTCTTGTTTTGTGTCAGGCGAGCACACACAGTCTCCTACGGCAGCATAACACACAACGATACCTTCCAGCAATGCAAGCACACGTTGACGGCTGTTCAGTCTAACGGACAGAAAATAGGACTCTACAGTCTGCGGAGTCAGACAAATGTATACATGAATTTAAAAAGGCGCGCTGGTCCGGAATATATGTAACACGTACGCGAGCTCTGATGTGATGCTTACAACGTGTCTGGCTATTGGGAAAGCCATAATACTAAGAAAAAGATTATGTGCAGGATACCGTATCCTGTCAGCATACATAAGTCTGTAAATGCCAAAATGGCATCTATTTTCTCTCTCTCTCTCTCTCTCTCTCTCTCTCTCTCTCTATCTCTCTCTCTCTCTCTCTCTCTCTTTCTCTCGCTGAGGACAGTAGCTTCACGTGTCAGATGGTCATGCTGGGGCGTTTTACAGGGACTTCCATTACCGAGTGCGTGATAGCATCTTTCAGCTGAGTAGCGGACAAGGCCCTCTGGCGAGCGCAGTGAACTGGTACTGAGGTCCGCTGTACGGCGAGAGATTGGACCGCACCCGGGGGCACCCTCGACGGCAAAAGAGTAATAAATCGAGAACAAAGCTTTTCGGGATAAAACACCGCTCGTTCAGGGCCAAACAAGGGGTTGGGACGGTGGACGCATTAGCGACGCCAGAGAGGCCCGTAGCCTGAAGAGACACTTTTTAGCGTTCACGTGTGTGTGTGGCGACATCGCCGTCAAAGTATGACAGGCAGATCTGGCCAGAGCCGGAGTGGGTTGAAAGCAGACGACGCCTTGGAGCGGGACTTAGAACCCGGCCGCGCGGGCTACAAAGAGCGGGGCTTTGAAGGGACGCTGTTATTGATATTTCTGATATTTCTATTTCGCCTCCAAGATGCACCCCCCTCCCCCCCCCCCCCCAAACCACCGCTGCATGCTAGAAATGTAATGTACGAGGGACGAAATTATACTTCTGTTCCTGTAATTGTATTCATCTCCTGTTGCAGCGTTTCGCGCATGACACAAATCCAACTCTGACTTACAAAATGCATGACTTCTTGTCATATCTGACATTCTAAGACATGCTTATCTTAAAAAAAAAAAAGAAAAGAAATATGTTTACAAGAAGTTGAAATGCCCAGTTCCTTTTTACAAGATTGTTCAAGGTTATTGGAATCCCTTGAAACCCACAAACAACGCACAGACATGTTATCACATCATGCTAAAAGAACTGTGGTTCAAAAAGCCCAGCTAAACCAAAAGGCAACTGGCTTCAGATCTTTTTTTAAAAAAAAAAGAGAAACCTTCTCATGAGGTCAAGATCACCAAGATACAAGGACTCCTTTCTTTCCGCATAAACAACACTTTCCATTCCAAAACAATATATATAACTAAACAAAAAATAAAATAATTTAAAGTCACTTTGTGCTCTAAATAAGAACACTTCAGTCCGTAATTGTAGAGGACTCAGTGGTAATATGTTGAAATACGAGATCTGCACGGGCAGCAAACAATCAGGACAGTGAGGGATTGATGCACAGCTCTAGTATAAAGGAGAGAAAGCTCTGGAATTCCGGGCTTGCCTTCTGTGTTCCTTTCACAGTAGGGTGGAGTCAAACCTCTTTGCTCTCAGATTACTTTTTGAGTGTCTGTGGAGCAAAGTGCTTTACTCCTCAGAGGTAAATAAGGCCCGTCCTTGGTTCATGGCAAAGCTGGATCGTGACGGCTACTTTGAGGGGTAACTCCGAAATGTCATCTAGGTTTTTTATTCAAGTTGCAAGTATAAATATTTTTTTTCAATGGACATTATATCTCCCCCCCCCCCCACCCACATAGTCACATGGTTGTCTGGATTTTATTTCATTTTATTTCCTCACTCAGATCACTTGAGTTCCTGCACTGATTTTCCTACAGTATAAAGTACTGCTAAGGAGGGTTAGCATGGGCATTGTTAGTTCTTGTAAGACTTTTATTAATGCTATATTTAGTCTCAGTTTTGACCTCTGAACATGGTCTTTGTGCCACAGTGTTTCTCATAATGTCCATAAATAGCTTGTTACTCATTTCTCTGCCATAATGCTGAATACTGAAAGAGTCACCATGGTGGGTTTTGTATTTTGGACTGTTAAGCTTTGAACTCTATAGTATAAACAGAAAGCTTCTGCTTACATCCTTTCCAATCGATGGGTGGAAAAAAAAACAAAAATAATGGAACTAGTGTTGCTAGACAATCCGGCTTTACCTTTAGTGGAAAAACTTCAAGTCTGGAAACTTCCAAAGTGGATTAATTAAGAGGGTATGGATATTTTTACTCTACATTACCTCGATGCCAGGTCTGGGATTGATTGTGGTCTGTGTTGTTTGCAAGACTAAGTGGAATTTCCAGCTGACTAAAGCTCTACTGCTCCTAGAACAGACCCCACCCTCTTCCCTGGCAATATGAAATACAACTGACAAAATCGCAGCGCTATATATAGTGACATCATTATGCCTGTGCCATGATGTAAATCTGTCACTTACTCAGGATAAAATCAGGGGCCTGCAGGGATATTTGGAGAGGGGAAAAAATGCCAAAACAGGGTAGATCACTCTGCTGTAAACTATACAGTATATAAGGTATGTAACTATTGACTTTTTCCTCAGGTTATTGTCATGCATAATATATTTCTCTCTGGAAATGAATTAAAACCTTTTGTTTGTTTTTGTACTTAACACAATTATTTTTGATAATGCACTGCTAAATTATAAAATTATTTGTCCCTAATCAGACAGTGCCCAGAAGGCACGGGTAATTTCCATCTCATTATTGACAGATTATAATAAATGAAACATTTTCTGCACATTAATTGGTTTATATCTGCCCACGAAAACAAAAGCAAAAGGTCAACAGGGCACCAGCTCACCTGATCCTGAACTTCAGATGAAGCTCAAGACAGAATTTTAAGTATTATGAGCAAATTTCTTGTGTGAACAACAGATAAATAACAGCGATGCAACATCGTCACCCAACCATGTCAATTCAAGCAGTAAACGGCTTACTAGACAGATCATCTATTTTACTAGACGGATAGATTACAGTATAAATTCTGACAATGATATCAAACCAGAGATGTAGCAATATTTTAAATCTAAATTAATTCCCAGAAGGGTCTATCTATATATATATATATATATATATATATATATATATATGACAAATTAACAACCACTTACATCTCATATGCTTTTCACCTGGAAAATGTGAAGGTATCATGGCGAACACAGCCTAGGCCACACTTACTTTTCAAACGTACGCTTTACAAATGAGTGGCAGCAGAAATAACGGGCCGAAAGGATCTTGACTCTGTCTATCTCTGAGTTGTCACGACTGCAGTTTGGTTCCCTTCTCGAAATCTTGTTTTCCATTCAAGTCAGTCGAATGCCGAGGTGGACAGTCCAGGGGTCAGAAAGCAAAGGTCCTGCCACGTGTTTTTTTTCCACCCACAAGCTCAGCCAGCTAATTTAACTCATTAGTCCTAAATCCTGGCTGAGGGATTGTGTTTATTAACACATTCAGGTGATTGGAACAAAATGCTGGGGAACACTACTACTTTCGGGACCTGGATTTTCCACTCGTGATCAAATGCACTGAATACCGTTTGAGCTCCAAACGGTATGACAGAATTCCTTTGTGTTGGTTTTAGTGTGATGTCACAGGAAAAGGTGTTACATGAATTCCAATTAACAGAACAGAAGCACACAGTCTATGTTGTGAAATTTCCCTAAGAAAAGATGCCTCATTGTAAATTTGTAATGAGACATATGAAATACTGTTTCGATTTTGCCTTAAAATCCCAAAAACGACATTCACAGTTTCATTGCATGGATAGCATGTCGCTGGCAGTGGGGCTGTTCATTCATTTTGCAAGTTTGACTTGGTCAAAAACTCATCATGAATTAAACTACTCAACATGGCTCTTTTCAGCACTTGTGAAACTAAATCTTGTCACCAAGTTGTGGGTTGTCCTCTGTCTCACATTTTAACTGCATGCTTGCTGTTGCAGTCTGGTTAGGAAGCGGTCTGCAGATACTTGGGTTTTGGTTTGTAGGACTGTGAAGCACGCCATTTCCTCTGTGCAGACTACCTTGCTCTTTATCTGTCCGACCTAGGCTCTTCCCTAATGTGCTTTCCATATCGCAGAGTTAAGTACATTATCAGAATATAAACTAAACCTACTTTTCGCAGATGTACAGTAAGCTCTCCTGGATTTAAGTCTCGTGTGGTTCATTTATGTGATTTATAGATTTACTCTACAACATTATAAAAGACAAACATCCTAGAATCTGGGCATCTAGAGCGGTGGAAATCTCGGTTGAGAGACATTTTTCACAAATGGACTAAGTTAACCCCAACACAGATTTTCCAGAATATAGGCTGGCTGTATTTCAGTCGGCTAGAAATCTTTCACTTTTCGACCAAATGTGGCCAGGTTTTCCCCTGCATGCCTAGTGTTTCACCGACTTCCCATCAGCTTTTCACAAGATAAATGATTACTACCCCAGGGTAGAAACACAGGTTAAAACTGAACTTTTGCAATCAATTGTTTTTGTAGACCAAGCCGAACAGGATCTCCAGTAAGGGATGGTTTTTGGTTCTTTTAAAGTGACTGTGTACCCCTTTTAATGTACATTCCAGTGTTCAACATTCAACATTTGTTGAAACAGTATATATATATATATATATTCTCTTCGGTGTCCTGTTTTGACATAACATTAAATGGCACTTTATGCGACTTTCTGTTGACAGATGACACTTGTGAGTGTATATTGGAGATATACCCATCTATTTGATGCCCTTGCATCATACTCACCGAAACAGCTCACTGTTACTTTTCTCTACCAGAGCAATTCAGCATCGGAAGTCACCGCTTACTCCACATTCAGGTGTTTTAAATTCATTCCCGAGGGAGTGCTGCCCAGTGAGACTCAATTTAAGAGCATTAAATGTGCTTCCAGTGGAGTGTCTTTGTGAGGTCACCGCTCAAAAGGACCCATCGGTCGCGCGCGATGGCGGGCGGAACGTGATGCACAGGAGACGCGCGCGCTGTTAGAGAATTGTGCCGGCATACTTCCAGTTCTGAATGAAAAAGCCATTTACCATTGCATTCTGGGAGAAACGTCTTTACTTCCTTGATGTCGCACCACTGCTTATGAGACGAGCGCATTAATAACTTTTGAAAACGTGCCATGTAATTCTAGAAATGAGATAACCTGAAAAAAAATGACTTTTTCTTTTTCAGCTGTGCCTTCTGTGCACATTTTTGTATATTTTCTTTGACTACATTTTAAAGCCTTATCTCCAGAGCACTGTTGAAAGAATCACATTCCTTAGCCGCAGGAAGGAGAGAGGTTATTACAGGCCAAAGGCGTGCTGAGAGCAACATTGCATCACGCTGCTCTTGAAACGAACGTAAAGTAAGGAAAACTAGGGTGGTGTGACCGCTGTCCCCAAAACAGACATTTCTGTCAGGACCACTGTCATCAAGTAGAACTTTATTGACAATAAAGGCAATACAGTTATGTTTGGCGGTATGGCTCTGTTCTGGAGCTCTCCCGCCAACCACGCAGCCCGCGTGGATAAGGCCGAACATCACTCAGCTGAGCCATCAGCTGATTCGGCCGGAGCGCTTGACTCTCGTGACCTGCCAGAACTACGCGATGCTCCATTTTTGGCAGTCATTTCCTTCACAGAAAAATCACTGATAATTTAAAACACTTAAAAGATCAATGAAATATGATCAATAATGATCGATTAAACCACTTTAACAGAGCTACTTAACCTGGTTGAGCAACCGGTTCTGATCAAGGCAAGTGCCTGAGTACTGTCCTTGGATTGAAAACTGGTGAAGTCGATGGAGAATGCAGTGGTGGAATAAAAAAGAAGAAGGGTAGACCGTGACATACAGTTGAGAGCAAATCTGTTTGAATTGTTTGAACAAGTGTCTGTAAATGTGTAGAATTGAGGAGTCAAGTCCAAGACAACGCCAACTACAGTGCAGTTTCTCTTTATAGTGAATGCATACAAAATGCAACAGCTCTCTGGATTAGCTAGTTCAATTTGGGTTCAATTCCAGTTTTATTCAATTCCATATTGGGCTCAGTTCCACTAATTCCACTCAAACTGTATTCAGTATCCTTTCACCATCACGCTCAGAAAATTCAGCTCCCACTCCAGATAAGTCTCTCCAGTCTAGAGTGCATTCCTTGCAAATCCTTAACTAGAGCCTCCATTTCAGTTTATTTATGAGAATAGTTTCACCTCTGAATATATTCAACACCGTTTCCACAGTCATTGAAACCATCTCTAGTGCGTGACATGTCATTTTGCTTTATGCCTAGTGATCTATTGAGGTTTCAAAACCCCTGCTACAAAAAAGCAATCGGCTGACAAGGCCTATTGATGCACCTTGCAAAAGCTCAGACTCGTGTCGAAACACAAAGGATTCGTGAAAAAAAAAAAAAAATCATGTTATTTATTTATTCACTGGGGAAAAATAGAATTTCTGCATCAATGTCAAATAATATGACGATTAAAATGCACTCAGGGCAGTCTGAGCCCTGTGGAAATCTGAGAACCTGGGACTGTGCATTGGTAGGACATGATTGGCTGGTACCCCCTGGGTAGGCGGGCTCAAGCCGGGCAGAATTCCATAGGTCACTGCTGCATGGGGGCCCTGCAGCCAATCACAGGACACCAGATGTTGTGGGTGGGAGGGGTGCTGCTCCCCTGTGGTGCCCCAGCTCTGGAGCAGTTATCTGTGCAGGGTGCAATAGGGGTGAAACAGCCACTGCCTGACAGAGGAGCCCATATGTGAGGGCTGCATGTGTCTCAGCAGATCGATGCAAGGACATTATTATTACGGCAGTTCCAAACCCAAGAAAAACTGTTAAAATATTCATGGGAAAAAAATACTGAAGAGAGTTTTCTTCTCTCAGGTCGGTCCGCTCAGAATAAGTCATGTAAAGTCACACGCACACACACACACACACACAACATATGCAGCCACCAAATAAATGTCACCGGAATATTTTTAAATAAATGGTGACGCACAGGGTAGAAGAAGCTTATAGATTGTTGCACCTCAAAAAAAAAAAACTTCACAACCCAACCCAATTCCACATCGCTGATCCCGATCATTGACCGGGGTATCTGTCAGTTAATCACTGCTGTTACGATTGATAGTCACTTCAGAATTTACCGACATAGTGGGAGGAGTAGCTCATGCTAACGGAAAGACAGTGCCGCTAGCACGTTGCCCATAACAGATGAGGGATGATCCAATCACCTTCAACGGGGTGATTAGACTCTCGGCCGATCAGCGAAATGCCACCGCTTGTAGCAGCCTACCGGCAGAGAGGCATCAAAGTCCCTTCGCAACGAGCAGCCAAATGTGCAGAATATCTTAAGGAGCGTGTGCTGCAAGCAGCTGGAGTGTTTACAATCTCCTGGCAACGAGCGGCGCGCGGCGTGCCCAAGAAGCCGCTGTTGAGCTAGATAAGGGGGTCACAATGGCAGACGGGTCTTTATCGCGCCAGCGGTGCCATTCTCGGGCTAAATGTCAGCTCCTCGCCCGCAACAACGCGTGCCCTCTCTCCTCTGTCTTCTCGCCCCGACACGACGAGTGTCTGTCTGCTATGAAAGCATAAAACAATTGCGGCATTTCAGGGCTTGGATACAAAAGAAAAAATCCTCATTAGTGCACCGTGATGCAACAGCTAATGGTGTGAATTTAGAGGTGCAGTACCCTGTATTGGATTAGATGAATATTTGCATTTGCAGTGACAAACTTATAACGTCATCAAACAGCAAGGACAGTCCTGAGTGTCTAAAGTTTGACAGCACAGTTTTATAAGCGTGACACTCCTAACAGAGTATCATCGAAATTCAAAATGCATTTTAGCGTATTTGCGCATCGAAGGCTTCAAACTGGCAGTGCCCCGAACCAAAGCTAATCTTGCCTGCTGGAGCTGTGCCCTGCGCTTAATACGATACATGGACCAAGACCGTGGTGCACAGCAGACGAATTTCAGGGAGGAGAGCCCCCTTGTGACTCTGAGTTTGGCGGTAAAACGGGAATCCTTACCTCCTGTGGGTTGGCGACGGTCCTGTCCTCCCAGCATCCCGTCTGCGCTGTCCAGCGAGCCGGTTTCGGTGTGGGTCTTTGAGCGGGCAGAAACGCCGGCGCCGTTTACCCTGCCCCCCCCACCGCCACCCCCCCCCCCCCTCCCCCCACGCATGACCGGGAGAGCCACAATCACATGCCCGCGTTGTTTTTTTTTTTTTTTGGTGCTTTTTCTTCTCCTCTGTGGCTCAGAGAAAGCCCTGCGAGGGCAGGAGAGGGACATAGCGGGCGCCCATTGAGGTGTCAGACGCGATTTGCTTCCAGGGCTCGGCGATCTGTGAAGCCGCTAAAAAACGGAGGGCTTTTTTTCTGGGGGGCCCCGTTCTGTCTTGCCGCCGTGCGTTCCAGCCTGCCCCGGAGGGCTGCGACGTGATTGGATGAGACAGCGGCGGGCGGGCGGGCGGGCGGGCGGGAGGGGGGTCCGGGGATGCGGTGGTTTTGGTGACAGTGGGTCCTGGGCACCATACGCAGGAGTTTCTCACGCCCTCCCGCGCGTACGTCAGTAAGTCTCCCTCGTTCTCCAAAAGGGGTGGACGAACAGGGGACGACCCCTCAGGTGGCCGCCATTAACTGCGCTGCTGTAAATACCTGGAGGGTGCTAATCTCCAGCTCAAGCGGGCTATCGCCCCCGAGACACGCGGGCATTATCCGGGTTTACTCTCCACCCGTCCCCGTAAGCTTCTGACCCCGCCTCTCTGCTCGGTAACGACCGGGGGTGGTAAAGGTCGCACGTGCGTTTCAACCGCGGATCGAACGTGACACAAGCGCCACTTTCAAACCGTAAATGCTTTGCTCCTGCCGATAACTAAGAAGCTGTTCCTGCAGGCGCATTCCTGTCTGTCACAGCAAACGCTCTGAATTGTTTCGGGTTGCATGGGGCGAGTGCCACAGGCAGCCAGGTTCTTTGTCACTTCCTGAGGAGGGATTTGATTGTAATCTCACATGCAGGAAAAACCACGCGCAAAAGGAGAAAAGGAAAGCAACGGGAACAAATGTCCCCCCTTGCACTTCGGTGACCTAATTCCCTAAGCAGACCAGACACCACATTTCACATCTGCGTGAGACTGAAACATATCACAGTAACGCCCGTCATTCACACAACCGCTGCCGTTTCAATTTCACAAGAACAGGGTCAGGGATTGACAATACGTGTTGAACCGGCTCTCCAGAATCGTGTCCATGTAAAGGCGATGCATTAGTGTGGTCCCTCTCTCTCTCTCTCTCTCTCTCTCTTTCTCTCTCTCACTCATTCTCGCTCTCTCTTCCACTCTCTCTCTCTTTTTCTCTCTCTCTCTCTCTCTCTCTCTCTCACTCTCTCTCTCTCTCTCTCTATCCCCTGCTCATCTGTCTTTTTTCTCTCTCTCTTTTTTCCCTTGCTCGCCCCTACACTGAAGCAGACTCGTGTTGGATGCCGGCTCCTCCCTGCTGATGCCAGCTTTAATCTCGTCACACTCTTCTATTCTGGCCGCATGCCGTCCTGTCACTCACGTGTGCAAAAGCGGCTGCCTTTCATATTTAAAATCAAATAAAAAAAATAAAAAAAACAATAAACAGAAATAATACAAACGCAGGTTGTGAGACAGAACACTGAATTGAATCAGAAAATTCCATAAGATCTTATTTAATATTGGCATTTAGTTGAAGAATTATATTGTGCATGTGCAAGTGTGTGTGTCTGTGTGTGTGTGTGTGTGTGTGTGTGTGTGAGAGAGAGAGAGGTTATAGAGGCTATATAATAATAGTAAGGATTTCCTTTGAATGATAACATTTTCAAACTTCATACACCTTTATGCACATTGTAAAGAATAATTGCTAATGAACAGCAATCACGGGAAGGAAAAGGAGGGAATGCGGCTCGGTACTTCTGTGAAGATCTTCAATAATGGATAGCCACTTCATTTGCTGCACTTATGCCACTCGCACGTAGACGTCTAAAGAGCCTGCAGATTGCTTTAGAGGCATTTCTGACTCGATTGCTGAAGACATTCATGAAACCCTTTAGAAGCTTCCAAGGAGCCGGACCCAAAAAGTTCAGCAAGTGGACAAAGACAGAGAGAGGAAGAGGGAGAGAGAGAGCGAAAGACAGAACGAGGGTGTGCACGGATGCGTGCTTTTAGTGACTTTGAAAGCACTAATGCATTCCATTATACTAAAGTAAAAATGTGTTTGAATAGACTCTTTATTTGTTTGAATGCAGAGATGCACAAAAAGTGCATTTTCCCTTTGTGGTTTTTCTGCATTGCTTGAGTGATGTTTTTTATGATGTAGTGAATTGGAAATCAGGGTTGATGATCATGTCAAAAGCACACACACACACACACACACACACACAGACACACATACACACACACACAGACACGATGCACAAAGAATGGACAGAGACGTGTTTGGTTAGATTTAATATTTTATTAATGTGTAGAAAATGTATTAAAAAAGGGCCTATACAGTAGTACATGTGTTAATTCAAGCTAAAACCAAACTAATCTGACGGGTAACATCAACATCCGAGATTATCCAACAGAATCCTGTCTTTCGGCGTCGCAGCTTCCGCGTCGCTCGTACCGGTCTTCACAGTTTCACTGAATAAGCACCTTCACGGCATGCAGAATTCAGATTGTTTTAGATTCCCCCTGAGCCATAGAGGGAAAGTATAATCCTTCACATGAGCATCTCTCATCTCCTCTCAGTACCTGCGCTGGCCTCTGACACGTTTTGATCACTGGAGGTCGTTCACCGAAGAGAAAAAAATAAAATAAAATCCCGCACACAAATGCACGTGCATCGGAGACATGAAAGACAAAGAGAAGGAATGCTGGGATAGGTCGCCATACGGCCTTTCAATAGCGACACTCGGGTTTAAGGGAAAGTCGTAATTTTGTCCTCATCGTTCATATACTGTACGGTACGTTTAAATGCAAGTGTTTGTTTCACTTCATAAACAGTTTGGCAAGTTTAGGCATCACCAACTTTAACCTGGTGCACTGTGTTCATGCTCGCTGCTATATATATATTGGCTCCCTATTTTAAACGGTCCAGCATAATAAAGTTTATCTTACCGTCACAAATAAGTCACAACACGTCTGTGTGGTAAATGCTTCGAATGAGAGAGTCTGCTGAGCAGACCAATAACGATTATCCATCCAACGTAACGTAATCGGCCTGAGCCAGCGTTTCTCAAGGCCAAATTCCGTTTGCCCAATCTCGTCTGGGGAGATAATCCTCGAACGACGAGTTCCGATCGCGACCAATAACCCTAATCTCTCAGCTCCTCCCAGAATGGAGCCGTTCGAACATTTTAGGAATACGGCTCTGCAGCAAGTGCAGACACAACACGGGCAAGGAAAAAAACAAAACAAAGCAGAAAACACGATAATAGACTCCCTTTCTGTTCTTTCCTGTGTTTACAATGCAAGGTCAAAGCAGCGGGTTACAGAAAACTCCAGCCAGAGTCAAAAAGTCTACCCTTCAGCAAAAGAAAAAAAAAGGCCTTGGGCAAGACTACCAAGGAGAGGACGGTGCCTCAGTACTGACTAGCTTTTTTTTACAGAGTATCACCCCACCAAGGTAAAGAAATTTCTGCTTGAAATTGAACCCGAGTGGTGACCTTTTTGCTTTGGTTATCTTCACTGACACAACGTTGAGGCGCTGGCAGAGAGTAATGTGACGTGGAGCCGAAATCTGCGTCGTGCCAGTTTCCTCTCACAGCGCCGTGGCAACCACGAGCGCACCCACGCCGGTTCCACCGCAGAGAATCCTGGACGCTTCCGGGGCAGCAGTGTAGCATAATGGGTAAGGCGCTGGTATTGTAACCTAAAGGTTGCGGGTTCAATTCCCGTGTGGGACACTGCCATTGTACCCTTGGGCAAGGTACTTAACCTGCATTGCTTCAGTATATATATCCAGCTGTATAAATGGATGCAATGCAAACGCTGTGTGAAAAGTCATGTACGTTGCACTGGATAAGAGCGTCTGCTAAATGCCTGTAATGTAATGTTTCGTAGGACTCGCGTTGGAACCAGAGAGGCCGGGGAAAGAAAGACATCGGAGAGCTGGCTCGCGGCCCGCAGCTCGTTAGGGAGGGTTCGTCAGCGGACCGCGAGTCGCTGAACTGTGGCTGCGAAGACTCGACGCTAACTATAGGACAGACATCGAAGCATATGGAGGGGAAAAAAAACGGAACAATCTGGCCTTCGTCTCAATTGCAGAGCTCTTAGTGCAAGTCGCACAGAGATTCTTTCAATTCAAAATGGTCGGAGAGCAGGCTCCCCGCACTTAGGACCGCGCTAATGCCACTTTCAGCGTGAATGGCTTTCTGCACCACTGTGCATGAAAAGGTATACTTCCTCTTTATGGCTCTCACAGTCAATTACGCTGTTGCCGTTGACCACCTGAACTGCACTGCCAGTGTGCAAAGCATTGTGGGATGTGGGAGGGGGGAGAGGGGGGCGTTGCAGCTGCAGCCATCAAGAAAAACGTACATTGCTGGTTTTTTTTTTTTAAACATTTTTTTCTTTAACGCGGTTTAATTGGGTTTGCAAGGCATTTATCTGAGTTGATTTCATACTAGATTGTGTTTTACTCATAGCGCCAACACAAAGGGGAAATGAACGGGCTTTCTGCTTTTTTCTTTCTTTTCTTTTTTTTTTTTTTTAAAGAATGGCGATTTCGTTCCACTGCCAGCTCTGTGTTCTAAACGACAGGCCATGAGAGAGATTTACACATTAACTCTGACCAAAGGCCCAGCTCACTTCCACCCACCCGGTATTAAGTTAAATTAAAGTTAAAGTGAGACAACAGCAAGGGCCGTGATCATGACCGCAATCAATCAACATGTGATGGAGCACTAAGCCAGTCCTTTCTGTCCTTGTCAGAGGTCTTCGTAGCCTTACAGGAACTGCTACTTCCACCCATTTCCTTTTTTATTTTTTTGCACATATTGAGTGTATCTTGGCAGACAAGACCACAGTGCTTTGCAAAGCGTTAGCCGGTACACTTGAACAGTCTGTTACACGTACTTGTATAAAAATCTCAGTGTTTACAGTAGTAGAAAGGGAGTTCGTATCTCTTGTACAGAGGTGTTTTATCATCGTTATTCTCGTTTTTTTTTTTTGTAAATAAGACAGCAACAAAAAAAAAGACACTGAGTTAAAAATGTCCAGGAGGATGTATTATGGTGTGAGGTTAACTGAAAATGTTCACAAAAGCCTTATGAAACCATCAGTAGATACAATAGGAGCCCATCAACAAAGATGCCCATGTTCGTTACATAGATCCACCAGTAATCTGCACATCTTTCTCAAAATTCTTATAACCCTATTATCTATTATTAAATAAGGGGGGGGGGGGGGGGGGGGGGGGGGGGGCTAAATGATTAACTAATCGTTAAACAATTAAATACATCTAGTAAGGGGATGTCATACCAGTGGAGTAACTGTATCTGCAAATGCTTTGGAAAACGCACATAGCTAAAGTTCATAGCAAACTCATGACTTCAGGTTCTGCTCACCATGTTGCATTACCAAGGTCAATATTAGGTCAGGTCTAATGAGGCAGTTAAGCATTTCAAATATAGATTTCCATATTACATTTTTTCACACTGAAGATGTGAAATCCTATGGGTGGCATGCAATAATTTCACCTCTAGGGGTGATTATCTGATAAGAAACTATAATAAGTAACAGAAACCCAGTAATTACAGCTATTTCTTCAACCTTAAGTATGGATTAATGATTTAAGGGATAAATCAACACAAACAAAGATGGTCACAAGCAATTTCCACTCTAACAGCCAGGAAACATTGAAATAATTACAGAGATCTTGCAGTTAAACTTGTATTTTTGAGTTCTGCTTCTGTTCAGAGAATTGTTCTCTTATCAAAAGCAGTTTAGAGTTATGTTCAAAATTACTTCTGTAATTTTCAGCCTTCAAGCTAAAATGAAATACAAATGTTATTTTTTTAACAAACCCTGCAGCTATAATACCAGACCAGAGCACGCAAATAAATGAGCAGTGACTATGGAACAGTTGCTATCAGAAGCCTTACCGTGACCCTTGCACATACCACAAGGTGTGCAGGGGTCATTTAAGGAAAACAAAACATAAACACAGATGTCTTATGGTCTATAGATAATATCCTGTCAAATCAATTCACTCTGAAATGTACTGCTTTTTTCAATCTGGTCAAAAGGTGTTTCAGGTTATGTGTACATGGTGGAAATTTTAAGAATAAATGTTTGAGGTCATGTTATTGGTTTTCTACCTATTCAGTTCTTTAAAAAAAAAATCTGTGTTAAGAGCCCCATAAAAATTCTAAGCACTGCAAAAACTGTTCAAGCGCTATTCTTATCGATTCATTTCAAACCAACAACAGAAAAATACCTCTGCAATTCTTTCATTACATACCTGCAATTCCTTCCAATTAACTGCAAATGTGGCTTCACCTTTTCAGCAAAACACATTCCCAAGTCATAATTGCATGAGCCAAAAAGTCACAACACAATTAAGGAATCAATTGTGTCTTGTTGTGGGGAGGTTCATCGGCATCAGCCATAATTACTGCGAGTTCATGAATATCATTTATGCCTGATGATTAATAGACATGCAAGAACCCAGTTTGTCTCCTCTCATAACTGACCTCTACTAACTGGTTATGAGTCATCGTGTCTATTTTAATAACAATTTGGTGAAGACAAGGATACGTTACATTGCTTGCCTCTCCCAGACATCAAACTCAAAGGATCTTATTTACACTCACAGATGAACATACAGTATATGGCAATGTGATCGGCAGGGAATTCAAAACATGTACATGTACATAATTCAGCAAAGCCAATTATATTTATAATTAAATGTTATAACACTTGAGTTAAGCTTTAAAAATCAGGTATCTTAAACCTTTAACCTCACAAATAGGCTGAAGTTTCAAAGAAATTTTCCAAACATGTGGTATCAAGATGTTTAAAAAATACCAAAAGATAAATTCCTTTTAAATTTAAAATCCTACACATCTCCCTACTGTCAGAAAATTACTCTGTCAATATTATGTGTGTACATAGGGCTAATAAAGAATTGCATTTAAATTAAATATGTTTTACAGTACTGTGCAATGTGTGTGATGCATGTAGGATTTGGGCAACACAATTGCTGTAATCAATGTCTAGGCTGTGCATGTTTTTTATTCATATGACATACTTATAACTTTATGCTAAAAATGTAAATACAATGTAAATATGTTCAAGTACCGACGTACCTGTTATCATTTAGTAGTCAAAAATAAGAGGTTTGTAAATGCTACATAGGCTACTAGTACCTTGTGCAGGTGCTGGTGTTCAGTGTTTGAGATTCAAACGGCTCGAACTATGCTTAATCCACGAAACCTCCTCTTCCTTATCATAGGCTACTGAAAATATTTTTTTTCTGAAGATCTAAGGATGCTTTCAGCATCACCAGAGGAACCAGTGTGGCCCCACCTAGTGATGAGGGCTAAGGCTTTGAGTGTCGGATGAAGTCAGGCTGTTACTGTCAATCACTGCCCTTTGACCTTTTGACAAATGAGTTCTAAAACATTTGATTGGTCATTGCTGCAGAGCAATGAACCGGGTATCATTTATATACTCTCAAAGGGGCCAGAACTACTCAAAAGGCTTTGCTTACCCCAACACAATACTGTTATTGGTTCTAGTCAGTGGTGACAACAAGATGGCTCCACCAAATTTGGAGTTCCTGAAACCCCAAACTCCCTTTGTTTTGGCTTTGCCCTTAACTTGTCGAATCACAGCCATGAATGTGCAGAGGTGGTTTGGAAAAGCTACAAGAAATGAGCCAGTCACCCAGTCTCGGTCTAGGGACTGCACCACTGTCACTACTCTCCACTTCACTGCCAGTGTACCTAAATGCAAAGGCATCTATAAATTAGGGGCATGTGCAGTATGTATGAGGGGGTACCTATCAAAAATCGGTGGCATTTAGGAAGCTGGGTGACATTTATGTAGTGTGCTCAAACAAATCCTGTTTGTATATGTGTGTGTGTGCGTGTGTGTGTTAAAAGAAAACTGCTGGTGTCAATGCACTTCAGATGTTAAAAGGTCATATTCTGCATGAAATCCTCCATACAGTCACCATTAATTTCTGTACAGAAATTTGCCTGTCTCTGAAAGTCTTTGGTTCAACGCCAATACAAACCATCAAAACAATTACATAACAAGGGGAAAATGATCCTCAATTCTGAAACGGTTCTTGAGCAAAGGGCCTTCACTGGCAAAACTTAACCATGGCAAACTGAACTCATGTAGTGTATCAGAGAAACACAGAGACTTTAATTTGAACTCCCTAAATGCAACCACTGGATTTCAGGAAAGGAAATGCAAATATAAAATAAAACAAGAAAATATTACAGTATCCTTACAGCAGACAATTAATTCTACAGCGCCTAGAGCACAATGTCATGGTGATGTTCTCACATGTTCTAACCAGGGACACTATGTGCATAGTCATACATAGCTTTGACTAAGATGAAAACCTGCACATTGCTTTTCAGAAAGGGAACCTTCCTCTCAATTCAAATTCACCAAATTAACTTACACTCAGTTCCGGTATCAAATCAGAAAGGTAATGAGAGACAAACAAAATGCGCACACAGTGAGTCCAATTAAAAAAAACTAGCTGAAACTGAAATGAAAAAAAAAGAAAAAACTACTTTGATGTGCAACTATGCAAGACAGTTCAGCAAGCTAATAAAATAAGAAGCAGCCATTGTTTAGACACGGCTACATTTGATTAGTGCAAATTAGCTGGCAGGGGAATGTCAAGTGACAATGGTTGATGTATGCGAGTACCGCATATAATCTGCACTGTTTAAAAAAAAATCTGTGCATATTCATTTTGTTCAGTTCAACGTGTATTTGCTGGAGTCAGATTTGAATACGTGCCTTTGTGAATACCCAATGCAAGCCAGTTAGTTACTCAAATATGCAAAGAGTTATGCAAATAACTCTGTCGAGTTATAATTTTTTTTCAGAACTAAAATATTTTTATTTTTCAGACCTTATGTACGAATTCTTAATCATTTTTTATTTTTATTTTGTCTCCGTAAATATTGCCCATTTATGACTGCACACTTTGACGGATGCAGTGGTGTGAATATCTTATTAATAAAGCGCAGTTAAAGGACAATGCAGATGCCAGGCCAGTATGCGGTGTCACACTGTCACTCACAATCGGAGGCAGATGTACTGGAATGTATGCTAAAAGGCTCAGTGCATTTGGAAAAAAAAAAATCGACATTAACGAGTTCGTTCACAATCTTTAGCCTCAGCTTTTCTTTTCGCTGTGGCACTCCGCTGACAACTTTCAAATGCTCCAGTCGACATACGCAACAAATAAAAGGACACGCGCAAATAAATAGATAAATAACGCTATCTCATACTGTCACATGGCGGTAGAGGTCAGAGAGGAAGTGCTAAGTTACGAGGAGATGAACGTTGGGCTGGTTAAGGAGATGGACACACTATTTCATAATCCACACTCATCACCCCTGACTGAATTGTCAGTGCCATGTTTTCAGTCAAACAATAACAAAAAAAACAAATAAAAAACACAAAAAAATGACATCAGACTCTTGAGAATGAGGCTAACAAACACTTCATGAAAAAAAGCAGGAAATCGATTATACTTCTCGTTATAAAAATAGAGACATCTCACTTCTTTTTAGGGCATATACCATTTTGTTAAAATTCTTTTTAAAAGGCAGGAGGGGAAAAAGCAAAACACTCTAAGCGGGTACTATACACTCAATGCAAGCTCACTTGACCTCAGCCTAAAAGCCCTGCCCCCTTTCGAACCCCCACGCCTCCCACCCCTCCCACCCCACCCCATCTCTGCAATGGAGCATATACGACTTAAAAGAAATTGGTGTTGAAACCAGCTTGGTTTACTTCCCTGTCTCTGGAGACGTTTCCTACAGTAAGACCATCTTGTGTATGCATCCTCTTTATTGGATAAGGTACACAGCTCGGCACCTTCCTCGTTGTGTAAAAATAGGAACAGCTAGCGGGACCCAGGGGCAGAGGACAGGGTAGGGCAGGGCGGGGCGGGGGCGGGGTAATTATAGAACGGTGGACCTCCTCCGTTTGCCACTGATGCTGCGGTAGTTGAAAGGCCTCATCTTCATCTCCACAAAGGGGATGGAGAACTCATGGCCTTTCCAGTGGTACCAGTTGATACCCTGGAGAAAGAAAAAGGGGAAGAGAAATTAGAAATGCGTACTTGTGAAAGGGAGATATTTCACACACTCCATAATGGGCAGGGCTACGCTGAGCTGTCGATCACCGATTAGATTCAACCAATGAAAAAGTTTTGCTCTTCATTGCAAAACACAGTCACAACGATTGGTTCAGAAATGAGTCATTGACAGAATGTAAGCCAAAACCGAAAAGTACAGGCATGAGCCTTTCCTTTGTTTTATAAATTTGAGATATACTTTTGGGTGGATTATTTTATTAAGTAAGTTTCCTTAAAAAAACAAATTGTGCCTTTCCACATTTTGTGCCACTGTTTGTGCCACTGATGACCAAACTACCCAAACGTTTACTGTTTCTTGAACCGCATTTGCATAACTTTTGATGCTAAAGTTGCAATAACAAAAATAATGAATTCCGACTTAATCTAATGGAGGCTCAGACACACTTTAAGTGGAAATGGATCAGCGAGTAACCTTTCTAGCACGGCAAACTGCCAGCGTAAACATTCTGACATTCAAACATTTGAGGGCCTCCCTTGTGACAAACCGCCGCGGAATGAAAGCAGACAGTCAGGAAATAGGAAGTCGGGCTGAAGACTCAGCTGACTGTCTGTGTTCGTTACCTCTACGCCGCGTTCAGCGTAAAGCCGTCTACTCGAGCAGGTGGCAGGTAGACGGTTTCCGTTCACTTCTCACCCTGGTTTATTTGATGGGCAATTTAAGCACAATTACCTGGGAGACTAAATTAATCGCGTTGCGAAAAAAACACGAGATAATTACCCAGAAAAATATGTGGTGGCTTCAAACGCTTGGTGACACGGTTAGCAATACGCCATGGCGACGCATTATCAAATTATGTTTCGATTTCGAGTCCCACACAATCAAAAGTAAAAAAAAAAAAAGGTATTAGCACAGTGCCTGTAGGCAGTGGGAATAGATGGGGTGATGGCTTTAATTCCATCCAATTTCTTAATCATTTGTGGCAATAGAAAAATCAGATTTTCTTGACTGATTTCTCAAATCAGTTTCTTAAACTGATTTGAGCGGGTTGGGTTCACTGCATTTTGGCAGGTCATACTTTCACAAACCAGGTCTTAATAATCAGAATCCCAGAGTAATATTCCCTCCCCATCCGTCAATGAATCAAGCAACTATAATCCCTTTAATAACATAATATCCACAGAGCACATTACAATATATGTCAGAGAATGGACACAAGTAATTAACAATTCTAATTGTTCAATATGCATTCAGTACATATTTACCCAGGCCTCCGGGGGTAGCTAATTGAAAATAGCTAATTCCTACTCAGGATCGAATGATGATATATTATTACACGAAAGGATCCGCATTTCCAATGAACACCAGTGCGCACAGAGGCTGATGTGCAGTTTTGGCAGCTGTGCCGAATTAGCTGCTTTAATGGCAATGTCGGTGTTGGGTCCACTGGAGCACTCACTAGAAACTGAACTCCCCACGTTACAGACAAGCTTTTCAAACAGGTAAAACTACATCATCGCTCAAATGAGTCAATCAGATAAAACGTGTCACACCTAATAACAGAGAGCAGTGATTTTGACCTTGTTGAAGATTTTCAGTGACTCTTTTGCAGTCTGGACAAAAATGACTCTGAATGAATGCCAGTGATAGTACAGAAGAGGACGTTGACATGTTCGGGACTAGCTGTACGGCGTAAACATACTTTCGAGGGAAAAAAAACAGCATTATACCTCTCCAATGACAAAAACAATAAAATATAAAATGTTTAATGTTAGGAGGGAAAAATATGCTATTGGGCCTATTCTAAATTGTGCACACATGTCCAATCTACACTCTCAGTTGTCAATATAACTGACAACTACAGTACAGTACTATAACTACAGTTGATCACAGATAATTTAACGAACAGAATAGCCACTCAAGATGCCCTGTATTAGTGATGGATCATTAAACAGTAATAAACAGATGTAAAAATCCTTTTTTTCGTGTTCAAAAGATCGTGCCAGACAGAATTAGCCTGTAGAGACTTGGGATTGTGCGATTAGGGATTGATTATCCTAGGCAGGGAATGTACTGCTGATAACACGGGGCAGGCTCGGTCGATATCGGCCTTCTCCACGAGCACACACGCTGGGCAACAGGCCTGGGTCAAATATGTATTTGTTTTGGATTCAAATAATTTTCTACGCTTTACTGATCTTGTCTGGTGTATTAGAACCAATGAAATACTCTCAAAAAGTGCAAACCCCACCTTCTGGTCACATTGGCAGGCTCAATTACACCAGGCAAGATCAATAGAGCACAGAAAAGTATTTGAACCTGGTCTGCTGGGCAACGCTGCTTGGGTTTGGGCTTGGCTACGTCGCTAGCCGGCCGCGACCGTGACCGCGACCAGGGGGGCCACGCAGTCCGCTCCGGGTTCCTCGTGTTACCGCCAGATCGACTCCGCCCCGCCAAAAGTCACGAGAAGCCGCATTCAGCGCGCGGCCTGTGCGTTTAAAATAGGCCCAGACCGGAGTGTGTATGTGGGTGGGTGGGTAGGTGGCACAGACGGTAACTACAGAACCACAAATTCCACATTTGGAACAAATGGGGGGGGTGGAGGGGTGGGGGGGGAAAAGGCCAAAAAAAACCAGCTTCTCACACCCTGACGGCCTGCATGTGCTGAAATCTTCTTTCGATTTCACCCTTTTGACCCTGTGAGCCAATATTCTACATCAAGCTGGACTTGAATCAATAAAGTACTTTTGAACCCTCAAAATGTAATTCTCAATACAGATTATACCACAGAGACCTTGCTGAATCAGCGCAAGCTAAGAACGATTTCCTTTTAAAAATTATTTAAAGTTTTGTGTTGAATGAAACGCTACAAGTACTCTATAATCTAGAGCAGGGGTGGGCATTTTCCAGTCCTGGAGGGCCATGTATACAGGTTTTTCATTTCCAATAATTAGCCTGGGTAATGAGCTAATTGGTTTTATACAGCATCACTGGTTCATTTGTAGATTAGATCACAGGAAAATGCTGTTTCATATAGTCACACAAGAACAGCCTTTGGCTGTCGTTCCTGCACTTATCAAGAAATGTAGCTTAAGTGTCAGATGGCGTAAACGTTAGGGCTAATTAAGTAATTAATAAGGCATGGAAACCAGGAACCAATACAGATACAGATACTTTTTACCCACCCCTTTTCTAGAGTGAGGATCCCAAAACTCCAGCCCTGGAGGGTTGTAGTCTCTGCAGGTTTTTTTTGTGGTTTCATTTCTATCAGCAGCCAATTTAGGCCTTGGAAACAAGGTGTGTGGACTATTTATCCAATCAGTGACTTAAATTAAACACATAAGCTCTGAAACACACCAAAAACCAGCAGACATCACGGCCCTCCAGGACTGGAGGATCCTATTTGAGATCCCTGATCTAAAGAGCATCCAGCCCATAAAGCTGTTCAGCACATTCATGACTCCATGTAAAAATAAAAATAAAAACATCTGTGCAGAATTTATATTAAATTAATTGTCCCTCTCCACCCCCTGTTCCACTTCTGTCACTGCTGACAGAACTCAAATAAAATATATTTTTTCATTTCACTCTATTATTCCTTTTTATGAATTAAAAAAAATAACCTCAATCAAAACCTGCTTAGTCTCCTTTTGTTAAAGGAGATCAAGAAAACAATATTAAGCTAACCATGTAGCTGGTCTAGAACTGTGGCGTTCTTTGCTCTTACCCCCAGAGAGCGGTGGCCGATTTTTTGTTTTCACCTCAAAATAAGCTCAACAAAAAAATTCAGACCAAAGGACCCGGGTGATGCAACCGGGCAACCAGTCGCCTCGACTCTTCAATTTAGCGTTGAGCAACAACAAAAAAACCCGGCACATCCTGTCTTTCTCCAAGGGCGAGCGCGAACTCCACAGGCGTAAATCACGTCAAGCTCACCGGGACACTGACACTGACACGGCCTGGCCCCAGAGAGCATTTTTATTGGATTTATATTTCAGGTGCAGCCGTACCAAAAGGGCATGACAAATTTAACACCAGACCATTTCTGTGCACAGTTTTCCAACTGCTTCACTAGTTTTTGATGGTCCCTCTCACTGTCATTACTAGTTTCAATTGTTTGGCTTTTTTTTTTTTATAACAGTCTACCCTGGAAAACATAGCCTAGAAATCTTTACAAAGCAATATTTTTTTACTTGTATTTCATTTCAGTATCTGACTTGCACTGATTGGTAGACAATCACATCTCCCACAAACCTGACGAGAACTGGCTGATTTAAACTCACCTGACTCAAGGTGAGACACCTGTGACCAGGTAAACAGTATTTAGTAAGTAAACTACAACGCTGAAGGCGTTAATCGTTTGGGAATGCACGTATAATTTTATTCATGAATTTATTTAACGACCCCTTCATCATCAATTATTTACTTCCAAAACCTACGTTTTTTTAAAAGACGGCATATTTCACTAACTCGCTTAGCGCGTTAATAGCTTTCAATCTGTGAGGTCAGACAGGGAAATTCGCCGCCGCAGCACCGTCTCGAAGCCAGAGCCTTCAGCCTGCATTAGCGCGGAGCGCGTTCCAGCGCTGTGGGCTCAGCGCAGGCCAAACGACATCATTATCCCCCCTCCTAATATGGCACAATTACCGCGCGGTGTCAATGCCCGGCGTTCAGAAACACCGCATTTAATTACTCCGCTGATTAATAGTATTGACTTATTAATGGATTTGCTCCGCGGGGTGCCGGGAGAGATATGTCTGGAGGTAAACAAAAAAAGAGGGCTAGAAATGCGGTGGTGTAGGGCAGGGCGAGGGGAAGGGGATGGGGGGTGCGAGGGGGTTGCGGAAGGGGGACGCGGGGGGAGGCGACAGGCCAGATCGTAGCCCAGGGCAAAGACTGTTCTTTCGGCTCCAGTGTGTCACTCTGAGAAGAGAAACTGGGACAAACTTTCCCCCTCCAGCTGGGCAGTCATGTGGGCCATCTGGGGGGGGGTGGGGGGGGGGGTGGGAGGGGGCGGTTTGTGTATCTAAAATTATTCTAAAAGTTTGACTAAAACACACGAGGGCTCCACCCGGGAACCCTGGGGGGCTCACCATGCTGTGTCTGGACTCCCCGTATTTGCCGTTGAGGTTGGCCCGGTGGCAGTTCTTGTACCACCAGGCCCCTTTGTACGACGCGGCGCAGTTGGTGACGGCGATGTCATTGTCCCTGTCCTTGGTGGAGAAGGGCCGGCCCTGGTGGTAGGTCAGCGAGTCGCCTGCAGGGGGCAACAGTGAGGCGTGGAACAACTTCAGAAGCACATTCCACTTTTACCGCGTATGTGCAAAGATTGAAGTACAGCACGACCCAACACAAGCCAAGCCAAATTGAGCTCAGCCCAGTGAAACACAAACACGAAACAGCGAAAACAATGCAAAACAAAATACACCAAATTATTAACACAGACACCAAAACACAACCCAACACAGAAAAACAAAGAACAGACCAAACAAAAATGATGGCAATGTTACGGAGAAATTAGCAACAGCACTGTTGCTTCCAAAGATCTGAAGTCTGTATGTAGGATACAAAGGCCAGCCATTTTAAACGCTTTGTTCCTTTTAGAGAACCCTTTGTAGGCTTAGTGCCTCTTCACTCCATCGTGTAATGAAGCTGTCTGTTGGATCATATATCACAGTTTTATTCATGTACAAGGCTTTTGTGCTGTTTAATGAATTGCTGCTCGACAGGGAAAAGAAAAAATAAAACAACACAAACATTGTCAAAGTCACTGGAAGGGTACTGAACAGCACATTCTCTTAAGTGACAGAGGCAGGAGTGAAATGGTTGGCATGGTGATTTTTGTGACTACTGCCAATTTACTGGCTCGGATCAAGAGTCCATGTTGGAGAAAGTTTCACCCAGGATCAAAACCGCTACACCTCACACATACACACTAACACTCATACACACACACACGTACCCACATAGACAGAACACACATGCTGACGCAAACACACTCACGCAAACACACACACACAAACTAGCCGACCGAGTGCATACCTGCTGTGCCGTTGTACTCTCCTATTCTGAGTTTGTAGGCGTTCCTGGCGTCTCCGATGGTGAACTTGTCGTAGGTGGCGTAGACGGCCTCCTGGCCGTCCCTCAGGTCGATCCTGAGCTCGTAGCGTCCTTGTCCGGCGATTCTCTGGATGTTGTCCAAGCCTAAAGAAAAGAGAGAAAAGACGGGAATCCTGCTCAACCCCGAGCTGCTGCTGACCAAACCCTCACGCTCATTCAGCCAAAAACGCCTTATCGACGCTCCACTGTGTAAAAGATGCGGTTAGGCAGGCATGCTGTCTGTTTTGTAAGAGGGACTAGGTCACCCTCTGACCTTATTCTTCCTCTCAATTGTCCACTGCAGGCAGAAATGGCCCTTCACTGTGGTGAGTACACAGAAGATCCCATTAACTTGATTTCCAAAGGTGTAGAGCAAAAAAAAACAAAAAAAAAAAAAACACAACAACTAATCAAACAAAAAAAAAATGTCGGTTAAAACATTTTTGAAACATCTGTCACTTCTGTCATTTTGTGAAGTGTGCAACCTATTCATCAGGTGACAGTTTGACATGCAGCTTGATATTTCCTGAAGCAATTTTGTTTAAAACTTTGCTTAAGAGTATGACAGTCAGGCCCCATCCAGCCTTCAAACCCACGGCTTTCTGGTTAGACAACTGAGTTCCCTCGTCACCTCGCCCACCATGTTCCTCAGAGTGCAGTCCCCGCACAATTAAAAACACTACGATAAGAACAAGCGCAATTAACGGGCTGAACCAAGGTACAAGGCAAAGTGATCTTTAGGGTAAAGTTTGACTGACTCTTCAAATTATTTCAATTAGACCGTGAGCCATGTGTCATTCTAATGCGTGTCTCTCCTACAAAGGCCCAACCTGACATAAAAAAATGATTTCTCGCAGACTTGGGGGTGCAGTTCAAGATGATGTACTGGAAAAAAGAAAAATTCATGTTGGAGTGTGGGGATGGGGGTGGTGGTGGGGGTGGGGGTGGGGGTGGGCGGGGGGTGGGGTGGGGAGTAAACTTTCTGGAAAAGAGAAAACCGAGGCGTTCTGTGATAGTGAACTGTTTTGGGGAGATGGTACATTCCTTGGTCGTGGGTTAAGTCTGGGAGACTCAAAATTCCCAGGAGTGTTTTTCTGTCTGCCTCCCTCACCATTGTGGTGGTCCTGGTTTCATGCCTCCCTGAGTGCCAGTGAATGAGAATTTGGGGATGTTCTCGTATAATGGCTCCTTGTGCCGCAGAGCCGCTTGTTTCAAAGTTATAATTCGGACTGGAGCTCATTTAACACACCGTGATCAATAGTCACTTCACTGGAGAGAGATCAGCTCAAAAACGTTACACAAAAACCAGAGCGGTCGAACCCAATCACAGAAACGCTCTCTCCCTTCATCCCGAGGAGACCTGTGTGCAATATGAAAGCCAGGGATGAGACTGGCATTAAAAAAACCAGGTGCCGCCATTTAAAAAAAAAAAGAAAAATTAATTACTGTACAGCAACCTGCAAAACATCATCCTGCACTTTACAGCATATGATGCAAGACCATCTGTTACCACAGACAGTGCCATAGAACTGCTCACAAAATAAAATGATATTCTCCTTCATCGTATAGTACACATCTGGTCCCGCTTTTAATTCCACTGGCTTTCTTTGTTGCTGTTATATTAGCTATTTGCGTAAAGTTTCAACAGCCCCTAAGTCCATGGAATTATGAGTCCATCGCAATCTGACATTCTGAATTTTCTGTCCGCTTAATTGAAAATCACCTAGATTTAAAAGAAAAAAGAAACTGTGTTCAAAGCTGTTGCCATCATTCTCTTCATTACTTCTTCCACATAACGTATCTTGTATCATTAAATTTCTGACTTACATTTCCACTTTTGGTGAGGGTGAAATGGCGAGGAAAATTAAAGGGATAATGGTTTCGCTCCGCAGAGCAGCATGACTTTCGTTTTACGGCAGCTTTATAGCGTACAGAGTTATAGCGCATTTGCTGTAGTTTAGGTGATTAGGTGAACAAGACACCGAGCAGCAGTAATGACGCCATGTTTTAAGCCCTGGCAATGCTGTCTGGACAGGAAGCCGGGACACTGCAGGCCTATTGTGGCCAACGGGCAAAGATGGCGGGTCTTTGAGGTGTCTCCTTTGGGGTCCTGCCGCCATTTCATGTGAGGAAACCCCACTAGTGTATTAAAAAAACCACTAACAAGAGGCAAATAAGAACGTCCTTTTATATCCCATTTACTTTTTGCATCTATTGTGAACTGTATTTGCAGCACATAACATTATCCCTTTTAACGGGACCCTGATGGCTCGCAAGTTATGAAAGTGCTCCGTAAAACATGTATCCCTGTATTTATTTACTGATAAAATGTGTTTACAGGACAGACCATGCGGCGCAATCCATAAAGAGACCAATTCTCAACCCGTTTACAAATCTCCTCATGCATTTTTCTGTACAAGAGTACATACTGTAGGACATACTGTACCTGATACATCTTCATCTCAGTAAAAATGTGTTAAAATTATTTTAATTTACATCAGGTTGGTAATAGGTATGTTTTATGTCCATTATTGGGAGGGGGGGTGGTCATTGAGGTGATCACTAAGTACTGCTGCTGTAGGGCATTGACCTCGTCTCCACAAATTGCTGGCTAATTGCTGGCTAATTGATACAGTACACGGTTTCTCATCAAAGACAAGGATGGGTAACTCTGGACCTCTGGTCGGTCACGGGGTCTGCTTCCCCTTTGACGCGGTTCAAGTCTCGAGCACTTCATTAGAGTCGTTGTTCAGACCTTGTGTCAACTAGCCTTCTGTTCCTGCTCCTATCGCAAGCCAGTTGATAATTCAAAGGCCGTGTGACTTTAAACCTGCTGCACTTGATCTGAAGGGAAGGGTTCTTTTGGTCTTTTCCCTGTTCGCCATGCTGGAGCCAGGTGCATCGTCCCAGGTGTAACTCAGGGTGAGGACACACCGTGAATCTCTTGGCACGGTGATGGCAAAAACCTTGTAACCTACTTACAAACAGGCCAAGAGCAGGGCTAGCAAACAGCACCCTGAAACACAAAACCAGGGGTTCCATAATGGGGGAGGGATTAGGGTTAGAGTTAGGATGATTCCAAGTGCCCTGACTGACAAGAGCCATCACAAATGACCAGAACATAGCATTTTCTGGGATGGTGGGACCCAAATGTGAGATCTTTTCTTTGGACCCAAAATCCCTGGAGGTGCCCCAGCCTGAAGCTCTGAGAGCTGTCAGGAGTATGAGTATCTCGCCCTGTCTTTCAGTATCTCAGGGATATCTCACACACACGTTTCCTAATTGAATTGTTTAAAGCCCTCTGAACATTTTTTTCCACTTCATCCTTCGACCCTGAGCCCACGTCGGTGTGCGGTCAACCTTTCGTTCGGACGCGACGCCCGGGGGAAAACGGAGGAACCGGACAGCCAGGCAGCCCGGTGAGAATCCGGCTGGACTCGGCACAGCGGGATGGGCGTCTCAGGGCTGCCGGCACTGCTTAAAATCCATTTTAAATGGTAAAAAATTCATGGGAAAGAATACAGGCTCCTCGACTGCAGACTTGAACTAAAGCCAAGACTTCCACTAAATCCTGTACGGACACACATACATCTTCAATGCCTTCGGCTTGCTTTGAGATATTTGGAGTAATAATCAAATTCTGAATTTTTACAAATATTTTTTTTTAAGGGTGCGGGTGGGCACATGGAAAAAATTGTTTTTGTTTTTTCAGCTGAATTGGTTAAAATAACATAAGCAATTTTAGTGGACATTAAGAAGATCATTTTTTGATTGACCAAAAAATACTGTTTTTCATTGCAAGTTTAGAGTCCATCTGCACTTACGGTGAAGTTTTAGGGTTATCTTTGACCCTGTGAATGGTTGGGATACATGCTGTTATTTTTATATTCGGAGTGGCATTCTTTTTATCAAATACTTTTTTTTAAAGTCGGTCTGTTTCAAAATGGCTTACCGAGCCAAAACTCATCTTCAAGGTTGCCAAAGCCAACCCTGTAGTCAGTCCAGTTCCTTGAGAAGTTTGTCAAGCCATTCTGGCGTCTCTGGAAGACCTGCATTGTGGCAAATAAACAGAGATGTAAACAAATTTTAGTCGACTGCTTTACAGTGTTTGATGTGTCGGAAGAGGGTGATGGTGTGATGTAGCTGGTGAGAAAATGCTGAAATGTGGATTTCTCATATCAATATAGCAACATATGGGGGAAAAGGTTTACCTTTTTATCTTCATCTTCGAGGAGTGAAACATTGTGAAGTAATAAATACTAATAAATAAAAATATTTTGTATTTATTTGCTTGTTATTGCAAGCGAGGGATTATTTTCCTTATGGCTATGACAGTGGTTCAAATTGTGGTCACGGTCGTTATTTTGTGCTTGATGACTGGTGACCAACAGAACCTCACCCCCCCCACAGCTCCCCCCCCCCCCCCCACCACTGGCCCCTCCTTTTAACCAACGGAAACACTCACGATCCAGCCCCCCCCGTCGGTGGTCATGTCGCAGTAAACCTGCACGCCCTGGCTGGGGTCCCGGTTCACATAGATGGTGTAGACGCCGCTGAGTGACTCCCCGTTGAGGAGGTGCTGGGCGCAGTTCTGGGGCGTAGCGAAAAGGCGGTTTCCTGTTCGAGAAGAAGAACGCACCTTTGACCGACAGAGGAAAGAGGAAGCGGTTGAATTTGAGGAACTGTGAAACGGGCGTTTTTATTTATGTTCGTTTCCGATCTGGGGACCAGCCATGGTTCAGAAGAAGGGTAAATTGCAGAGGGTGAATGGCTTTTAAGTGCTGATTAATCAGAAAGAAATACGTTTTACAAGGAAATTTTATGCGGTGATTGATACCTTCAGTATAAAGCCAGGAGAGACAGGAATGGAGAAAAGCGTGAACCGCAGCGATATAGGCACTGGGGTGTGAAAGAGTGTCAATAAAACCAGGAGAGTCATCTGGGCTGGGCAAAGGTCCATAAACACCTTGTACTGCTCAACATTTCCTATTTTATTTCCAAGGAAGGGGTATCTTGTAAAACTATCAGAGCACAATATCAATGAAAAAGAAATACCGGTACAATTCTGAGAGACCTGCGCAAAATCTGCAGTCAATATTACATTGAGTCTCAGCCGACTTTGGTACAAGGAATTTAAACATCTGGGGAAAAAACCGCTTACAGGGTGTCACGTGATTTTTTTCACATTAAGGGATCTCAGAGTCGTTTGTCCTGAGCTACCTATCCTGAAAGAGCGTTGCCGTGGCGACAGAGGCGGCGGGGAGGCCCCGGAGAGGGAGCGAGATGCGGTTTCTGTGCCCGCGGGCCCCCAGCGGCCCCCTGGGAAATGTAGTGCCAGCGCACCTGTGGAGAAGGAGGCGGAGACGATGGCGCTGGTCTCCAGGCCGCGGGCGGCCTGCAGCCTGATGGTGTACTCCGTGGTCTCCGCTAGGCCCTCCAGCCGGATCCAGGTGTCCTCGGCATCCAGGATCAGCTCCTGGATCACAGGCGGAGGAGAAAATCCCATTAGAGGCTGGCAGAGCAGTGATAATCCCCCAAGCAAAAAAATAAATAAAAAATTCTGCACCTGGCCTGATATTTTCTACCGGTTGTAGAACAGTTCCCCACTCTGCAAGGGCCAGCCAGACCAGGAAAGATTTTACTCTCTATAAACTGAGATATGAGCGATCAACCAAAAAATATTGCATCATATCCTGTAAATACGTACTCTCGGGCTTGCCAAATCAGGACAAATTCAGTTTTTCTAAACGCAAGTCAGCAAAAATAATGAAATAAGCACACCCATATCCCAGCGATTACCAAGAGGTTTAACACAATATGGTGAAATGTTTTTTTTTCCAGTGTTTCCTCTCATTTGACGAGCAGCATTAAAATAAGCCTGAAAAGGCTTTCATCACACACTGGAGCTGAGATGGCAGGCAGCCATTTTGAACAGAGAGAGGGAGTCCTATTTTTCCCCGTTTCAAATCCCAGACAGCTTCATTCGACTCACAGTTTTTGACAAATCCAGTTTCGATCAAACATTGATCTCTCGAGGAGCGACGCGTCATTTTTTGGGGGCTTTATTCCGATGCAATAAGCAGGTCCTTGAGCAGGGTTTTCTGAGTTCGCAGTAAGACGACAGCGCGGAGAACGGCTTCTGGCCGACTTATGAAATATGAAGGACCGCATGAAATATTCAACCTGTTTAAAAAGTGTCAAACATTTATAGCAATATGTTTCCTGAATTATGCAGAAAAGAAAGTTTCAATGAGGCTATGCCACACATCTCTGGACTCTGATAATGAGGACTTGTTAGCATGTTCTGTACAAAGGCGGTAGCACAGTAAGCATTGCGCCCTTTGTTGGTGATACTGTACGTAACCCCTGGAGGTTATTAATGAGATTAGTTATCCAAGGAGGAAAGTCATATTTGAGATCCTACGATGAGATGGGCACACAAATGAAAGCCATTATGCAAATCGTATTTCTGTTGTGTCCTGTGTACACACATCCGATATTCCGTGCAGCGCTGATCCAAATGACTCCGACGCGGCGAGGCATTCAGAGATGAGCTGATCCTTCAGAAGAGCCAATGAGAACGCAATGAGGACACGGGTCCTATGAGAATGCAACGCCGTGTACGGGCCATTGTGTGGGGGGGGGGGGGGGGAATCGTTTGAACAGCGTGGCCAACGTGCGACTGTGTGCGTTGAGACGTTTACCCTGCGCGCTACTGCCACCCACTGGACAAACTAAAGGACAGACAACTCCTAGGGTCAAAAGTGCACCCATCCACAGGTATGCCTTACCAATATATAAAAACTGCGCTTCTTTATATGAACTGTCACACTTTATCAACAGCTACTGTGTGTGTGTGTGTGTGCGTGTATGTGTGAGTGTGTGTGTGTGCCTGTGTGTATATATGCATGCATGTGTATGTGCATATGTGTTTGTGTGTGTGTGTCACTGTGTGTGCGTATGCCTGTGTGTGTGTGTGTGTGTGTGTTAATGTACTATGCATATGAATTTAATATATTCATTGTTTGACTGAATCCTATAACACTGCATTAATATACTGATGATATTGCATCCAGTGAGCACTCAATCAGAGAGATCACATGAAAGAGGTGAAGAATGAAGAGTGTGCCAGGGTCAAATGTGATGTAACGAGCTAAAAAAAGCTTATTTGAGCAAAATGTCTGGGGAAATTATTTCCGCAGGCTCATTAATAGACATATTGCAACGGTTAATGACTCTGTCAATTTACTTTATTAATACAACTGGCGAGAGCAGAAGTTTAATTAAATAAAATAAAATAAAAACGTTATTCTCCCGGAAGGAAAAAACGATGAGATTTAAAGTGCTCGGGCAGCTGAAGAGATACTCGTGGCAGAATCGCACGCCGCGATTCTAAATATCACAGTAGGTCAACTCCGTCACAGCGACGAGCGTGGTGCTGCATACCTGAGCGGAAAAATAGTATAAAAAAAAACAGATTTGAGATATCTTTTTTTTTTTTTTTTAAAAAGGGGGGAGCTCAGGGGGAGCTACAGCAAGGGACCACAACGGAAATAAATCCTGTGACTTTTTTGTGTCATCCTTGATGCTTTTTTTAATTGTGCATGTACACTGGTGTTCGCAACCATGTATGTAATTGTCCTTTTTAAAGTGAACCGTCAAATAAATGAACTAAACTAAATCTGAAAAGGCTGCACGGCGTTGTCAGGGAAAGGGGGAGGCGTTGTCAGGGAAACGGGGAGGCGTTGTCAGGGAAAAAATGGAGGCGTGGCCTGCCTTGCGGTTGCCGTCGGCGGACTTGTACGTCAGCATGTAGTTGTCGATGTCGGCGATGGGGGGCAGCCAGGAAATGAGGGCGCTCCGGTGGTTCACCTCGCTGGCCGTCAGGTTTTTGGGCGCGTCCATGGCTACGGGGAGGAAGCAGAGAGGGAGACCGTGGGTGGGGGTCGGGGGGGGGGGGGGGGGGGGGGGGGGGGGTCAACGGTCACATTCACAGAGTCAATTACATGAATGTTGATTGCGATGATTACGACAATTTCTCGCCAAGCTGTGGAAAAATGTGAAATTATACGAGTTATTATTTCTTCTGTGATAATGCCTTGTTATCGCTTAATCATCAGCGAATAATCAGTGAATCCCAGTAATTAGTATGCGTGTTGTTATTAGTGTTTTTTTCTAAAAGGAAAGCTCAAAATAATGACATTGCGTTACAGTGACAAAACAAGACGAAGGAGGAAAGCAAAAAACATTGACATAAATATGAATACAGAATAATAAACGTAGATTAGAAATTGCGGTGAAATTGTGACACATCAATTAAAAATAATTTCAATTAGGTTCAGGTTAAATTGAAAAACTGGTACGGCTAAAAGAAGTAAAACGTTCATAGGTTTATCATCACAGAACCAAAGAACCAAATCATGGTCTTAGAAATAACAGAGAAAAGCAGGCATAGGAGGCACTAAATTAGGCATGATGGATAGTTTAAATTGGGGAAAAGCAGAGGCGTTGTTGGGAGAGGAGTAACCTGCATGAACAGGAATCCAGAGCCCTGAGGGCAGGGAGTTCACTCTGAAATGGGGCGACATAGCTCAGGAGGATTGTCTGGCAGTCGGAGGATTGCCGGTTCGATCCCCCGCCCTGGGTGTGTCGAAGTGTCCCTGAGCAAGACACCTAACACCTAATTGCTCCCAACGAGCTGATTGGTACCTTGCATGGCAGCGTGTGTGTGGGAATGGGTGAACTGTAAAGCGCTTTGGATAAAAGCGCTATATAAATGCAGTCCATTTGAAATGGCAATGACAAGCTCGCTGAAGTTAGAAGCAAAATTACAACTCCGTGTAAATATCGGTCTGTATTCCCGTTCTGGTTTTATCTGACAGGCCGTCATTCTTTCAAAATGATTGCAGCGGTGAAAGGAAGCATTTATCTCTCTGTTTCCTTTAAACTCTTCATCATGATGGATGTTAATTTTGCATTTGCATGTCAAAGAGCCTGCGGTGACATTTTGTTCCCCGTTCCCTGTGTTTTAGAGTACTTCTGTTGCCTTTAAATGTGCCGTGACACACAACCTGTCTCTCTCTCCCCCGTGCAGAAACACGCAAACACCCACACACACAAGCACACAAGAACACACGCGCGCGCGCACACGCACACACACACACTCACACACGCACACACACACACAAGCACACATACGCACACGCACACGCACGCACACACACACAAGCACACACACTAATTGTGTGGGAGTATCACTCTCCTAGATTCCCAGGCTCATAAATGTAGCAGCTTTATAGGGGCTGACCGGAGGAGGTGAACCCCTCACGGTCACAGTCACTGTGCTCATCCAGGTGGTTCTGCCGTGTTCAAATACACCAGCGGTTATTTTCTCAAACATCTACCCCGTTAAAGAGCCGATTAAATAAGGAAATGAGCAAGATGATGCAAAATGAGTGCAATTCAAGAGGCTTAGGAAATTTAGGACTTATTTGCCCACGCTAAAATAGACAAACACACCTTGTCTTTATGCCAAGGTCTTCCACAGACACTGAGTCAACAAAAATAATGAAGAGCTCCCCAGTTCTTTGTTTTTAGACCTCTCTGAATGCTGAGAGCAGTCAGCGCCGTTGCTTTTTATCAGAGAATAGCAGAGTCAAAAAACTCCCGGAAAAAAAACCGCGCCACGTTATTAGAGCAGAACGTCTGCAAAACGAAACGATCGCCGTCCGACTACAAACAAGCGGAGTCCGCCGCTGCGTGAACTCCGCTGGCCGCGATCAGGCGATTGCCTGTCGACATCAGACAGGGAGCCTGCTGCTGAAGTGGCAGGCCAAATGGCCCGTGACACTTTGATTATGTACAAATTAATCTGTTTTCGATAACACGTCAAATGATTAAATGTTTGGGCCGGTCGCCGCTGTCCCCGCTCTCGATTGGGGATCACCGTCGCCGAATGAATAACTGTCAGCTGGGCTGGCCATGTGAACACACACACACACACACACACACACACACACACACACATGCACACACATACACACGCAATCACACACGCACAAGCACACACACACACACAGGTACACACACACACACATGCATGCACACACACACAGGTACACACACACACATGCACACACACATGCACACACATACACACGCAATCACACACGTACAAGCACACACACACACACACAGGTACACACACGCACATGCATGCACACACACACACACACACACACACACAGGTACACGCACATACGCGCATGCACACACACAAACACATACACACACACACACACACACACACACAGGTACACACACACACATGCATGCACACACATACACATGCACACACACACACACACACAGGTACACGCACATACGCCATTACACACACACAAACACACGTACACGTACACGCACACACACACCCACACACACAGACACAGACACACACACACACACACAGACACACACACACAGACACACACACGCTTCATGTGCCATGTGCGATGCGGCAGTGTGCACTTGTTAACGGTCTCAGTCTTGTTGCCGAGGAGACCTTGGTATTTCCACCACGCGTCTCCCCAGAGGGCCCTCTAACTGCTGACTGTGCATTTTTTGTTTAGAGTCTCCAAAAATATATTTCTGTACTTCCCGTCCAGCGAAAACAAGAACTTTAATGCGGGCGCTCGCCCGCGTGCTCGCGGAAGAGCCTAGAAACCGGCAGGCTCACCATCTGTCTCTGCAGGGCTGAAGCTCCCTGCGCTTGATGGCAGAAGCCTTGCCGGATTGATCGACGCGATCGACCGGCGATTTAATCACCTCTCCCTTCTTCTCTGGAGATCCTCGCCTGATTTACGGACAAGCAACCCGATGTGCTACGCACACCTGGGCCAGCCGTTTTGAGTTTGCACCCGGCCCTGCTTAGGGCCCCTGGGCGTAAGACAGTCCTGGTGAACCGGGCCTGGATACGTACGCGTGGCGAAGTTGGCGATGACGGTGCCGCTGGTGAGGGGCCCCTTGGTGGCGTACAGGGCCACAGAGTAGCTGGTGCTGGGGAGGAGGCGGCTCAGCTGGTGCTCCTGACGGTTGCCCTCCACCAGGATGGTTTCCGCGGCTACCGCGGAGGACGGAAAGGTCAGCCGCAGGTCGCCGGGAGAACCTGCGGGGGACAAACCGGCAATCGGGTCAGAGGCTCCACCCCGTCCCCGACAGAGCATTCTGGGTAATCTGCTCGCGCTTCTGAGCAACCCCCCGGTTTTATCGCCTTCGATTTTTTCACCCTCTTCTAAAAAACGCTGACTGACCAGAGCGAGGCGTTTCCACGGGAGACTTTACAATCACCCAGAATTATTCCCAGGCGCAGCGAGTGCCGTCGTCACGGGGACAAAGACGGGGACAAATAAAGGGAAGGGGACTCTTTAAAAGTGCATCTGAGGGTCTCTGAGAGTTGTTCTGAACCGGGGGCAGGGGGGGGGGGGGGGTGGGAGTGTAACAGGACGGGGCGGAGCCGTACCCTGGTTGCGCGTGAGCGTGAGCACGTAGTTATCCACGCTGGACAGAGGGGGCGTCCACCTCAGGAGAGCCCCCTGGGGGGTGATGTTCAAGGTCATCAGGTCCATCGGCATGTCCATGGCTGCGGGGGGGGGTGGGAGGGAGAACACATCTCTGTGAGGGCAGACATCAACACTGACACGAGTTTAATCCCCCCCCCCCCCCCCCCCCCCCCCCACCCCATCTGCGCCCCCCTTTATCTTCACACAAATCTCTCGCTGCTCTCTTTTTAACTTTCACACATCCACAATCATTGGCTTTGAGCTTCCTGTCTTCCTTTCAAACCGTCACATGGTTATTTTATTCAAACTGATATGAGAAAAGCAAAAAAAAAGAAGAACGTAGCCGTGGAAACGCAAACTGGGAGCAGAGTCTTCATTACACGTGATTTTTAAAAACTTCTTCTGTTTCAGTTTGGAGATTTTATGGGAGAAGTACAGGCTTATACTGCAGATCGTCTCCAGGCTAGGACTGTTATCCACAGAAATAGAATTCGTAATGCCTGCTCAAAATGTTACAGCTCAAAGGATTAGACAGAGCACTGCTGTGCATATCAAAGGAGTCTCAGGAATAACCAGCACTGAAAAATGTACATCTAAAACAAACATAAGATTAGCCCGATTTCCAAAATGAATGGAAAAACAATTATTTGACAGGAACATATGCATGGAATATTATAGGCCTTCTTAAGTTCATGAGCTGACTTTCTGCTCACTTCTGGAATTGACTGAACTTAAATGGAATCGTCCCTAACCCTGCATTGAGAATGACTGAATCCAGCCCCAAACGAACAACACAAAGCTCTTGAATCACTGCCTATATGAAGCGAAGAAATGAAAGAGATTTCACTTCTATGGCTCATGAGCTTAGATCACCTAGCTTAACTCTTGACTCTCTCTTGACTTGACTCTAACTACCAGCTTGTGAATGACAAAAATATATTTTTTGCATTCATTCTTCGTACTTTTTGACAATTGACTCATTTCTGACTGTCGCACTGTTTTTATAGCCCTGTTCAATGTACATGGATGCTAAGACACCTAGTGCAAGAGTGTTTGCTAAATGTAAATGTCATGACTTGAACCCTCTAGTCATGTGACTGGAGCGGAGACGCTCGATTAACGAGCCCCCCCCCCCCCCCCCCCCCCCCCCCCCCCCCCCTCGCCCTCGCGTTCTGTTAGCAGGGGGGGGACATTTATCCTTCTCTGCGCCAGACGCTGTGGCACACCTGAGTGTGAATTCAAGCCGCGGCCCCCGCTGTCCGCTCCACCATTAACTGAGTTGTCGACGCTGACCCGGCGAGGCCTGAGCCATTCATTAAATCCGGCGTCGCCGGGCACCGCTGCCCGGCAACAAGAGAGAGCGCCGCCGTCCACTCGAGCCCAGCCGCTACGCCGGTCACATGACCGACCGGCTCAACCTCATTCGCCGTTCCCACGCACACACGGTGGGGGTCTCCTCGGGAACGTTTGTCAGCGCGAGCGTTCCGCTTCTCGTAGCGCGGCGGCGGCGGCATGAACTCCCCCGTACTCCATTAAGCAAACCGACCTCGACGCGACCCGATCCATCTCCTACGGGCGTGCGTTCCCACCTCTTTAAGGCCAGCGTTCTGCACACCGAGGCCTGTTATTAATGACCAGAGCTTTACATGCTTCATTACTACAGCACACCGGCCAATGGCAGCACACGAGCGCTAACGTTTCTATCTCCTGTACTGCACACCCACAGGGGTAAACGCCCACAATTTGTCATTGCGTTTTCTATTTTTTTTTTTAAAGCACAATACATGATGGTGATAAAAGTCGACTGTTAATTTCCTTCGCCCGTGTTAATTGTCAGAAAGCGCTATATAGTTACACGAGCGCTTGCCACTGTTATAGACTGTGGGATTTAATCAAAGGCTGGCTCCTTCTACTATAAAAAGTTTAAAAGATGCACTGCAGTGAAACACTTGCATTAATTATTTTTCATTAGTTATTTTGGAACAGCAGCAATTAAATCTTGTACTCTCAGAACAGGATGCAGAGTACAAAACTGACAGTGATTTGCATATTCATGATTAATGAATATTTATCCGAGCGCTAGTTTTTAAATTTGCATACTGACCAGCATGCAAGTTTGAGCGTGTGTGTGTGTGTGTGTGTGTGTGAGCATGCATACATGCGTGTGTGTGTGCGTATTACAAGAAGCATAAATCAGACAAATCTATAATTATGTGTTCTCAGCAATATCCAGTTTTGGTAGTGCATGTTTGAATCTGTCCATAATTTTTCATTTGCGTGAATTTTTCCTCTTTTTTCTACAGCACTTTTGGTTCAAAAAACCTGAATTTTTAAAAACATTTTCATTTATCACTGAGTGACGGCAGGGCACGGTAATGGTGTACTCAAACATCCTACTTTAATTGCATTTTGTCCTGCCTGACTCCAGCAAACCTGGAGCTACACGGAGGCACATTATCACCAATTCATTCAGCGCCTGGTCAGACAAGCAAAGCGTACAACTCACGCTTTACATAACTTATCTTAAAAAAATAAATAAATAGACGTTTCCACTTTTCCAAGGTCGTATAAAAATGGCTTCATTAATGTTAAGCAAGGTGAAGAATAAGAGTCTGTTTAAGCAAATTTCGCTTGCTCTGCGTCCATTAGCCCTGAGGCCCACGACGGAGTTTTACTTTACTGAGGGCAGGTATTGATTGGGCGTGCGCTAGGGAGCTCTCTTCTACGGGACAGTTACAGAGCCACGGGCACAAGGAGTCAGTCCAGCGGAAGCGTTAACCGACGTCGCGATCGATCAATCCGAAAAACCCGCCGCGAACGAACCGCACAGAAACCGCGTCGACGGACGCTAACGCGCGGCGAGCGCTCTCTCCGCCCCCTGGACGGAACTGCGGCGAGCGGGCGCGGTTTAATATTCGGGAGAGAGACGCAGCAGTGGCACGGGGCCACACGCGCGCCCCCCCCCCCCCCCCAAACGCCCCCACTCACCACCGCACGATCAGAGGAGAGATTAAAATCTCTTTTTATTCCACCGTCAATATTTACAAAATAAGCTCTTTTTCGATATGACTCCGCACCCAATGCCCTCATTTATTCGCAGGCTGATATTGCACAATATCGGGCTGGGGGGGGGAGGGGGGGGGGCAGTACAGGGCAGGCAAGCCCATTATGCAAAAATGCCACCGCGTCCAATAAAACCGTAATATCTCACAGAGAGGAACGCGGACTCAGACACGTCTCCTTCTGTAGGACTGCACACACGTGACGAATCGAACACGCGGTTCTGCCCACGCTAAGGCGTGCACTAAATGCAGGTCATCTCATTACGTGAGTGCATGCATGTCTGTGTTATTTTTGGAGCAACAGACAACATACATTCCAACAAAACGTGCTTGCATTTCACAACGCCGATGTATTAAGTTTCCAATGATTATCACAGCGTGTATAGATGTTAAGCAAAATAGCATAAAACAAAGAAAGCCCTCAGGGGACCGAGGACACATTCTCATTTCCCCGACTTCAGCTCCCACGCTGCATAAGAGAATTCACCGTTCATTCTTTAGCAGAATGTACACCTTGAGAACGAAAGAAAGAAAGAAAGAAAGAAAGAAACCGACACAAAAAGAAAGACTCATTTCAGGAAACGCGGAACAAAGAGAGAGAAGACGGAGCATGCAGATCGCGCGGCGGGAGACGAGGACTCGCTTATTTCCACCGGGGGGGTGGGGGTGGGGGGGGGGGGGGGAGAGTTTTTCGCGCAAAATAACATCGAAAAAATCAGACAATTAGTCGAGAGGACAGGGAGCCTTTCGGCGTTTCTTTCTGGAGCGACTGTTCGGAGGCGGGTTTAGAGGCCGATAGCCATGCAGGGCACGCGCTGCCGTGGAAACGGCCGCAGATTACGCATGCAGCGGCGGCGCGGCTAAGCCCGGGTTAGCGGGGCCCGGGCCCTCAGGAGCACCGAAACCACTCCGCGGTATCCGTTCACACGAAAATGTCCGCCAGCTCAGCGGCGGGGAGGGCCGGGGAATAATTGACTGACCGGCTCGCGGCGCTGGAGGAAGACGAGGAAGGAAGAGGGCGGTTAAAAATAGGAGCCCCGGCTGCGGCTCGCTATTTTTCACGACGTGCTATAAATGCAGAAAATAAAAAATAAAAAATTCATTCCTTCCGGCAAGATGTTGGCCAGAGTGTACTGTAGCTCCTGTATAAATTAACAGCGCAGGCACAGCGATTACATGCTACATGAACCAGATTCGTCCAGATTTCGAGGGGGTTTGTTGGCGCAATATATAGTTTTAGCAGACTGGGGGTGCCATCGAAAGCAGTTTATGAAGGATGGGGTGGCTATTCTTAAAACGGACAGCCCTCTAAATCAACGAAGGTAGCTGCTTTTATCCAACAAGGGAATACATTGCAATTCTAAAATGTCAATAAACATGATATATTTGTAGATAATCTGTAACTCTACAGCATAGCATTGAAACCATAGTTAAAGTAGGCAAAGCCTACACAATCTATATATTCAGCAACAATGAGGAACCTTTATGTTCTAAGTTCTAGAACTCCAACTGCGTGAAACTGGAACTATGATGATGGTGTGGGAAAACCGGAATGTTCTACACACTCCGTCAAAGTGGTGCGTTGACATTCTATATTCTATACCTGTTCACATTCTACATTCTATAGCTGTCCACATTCTACATTCTACAGCTGTTCACATTCTATCTAGATTCTGCATTCTACAGCTGTACACATTCGACGGTCTACATTCTACAGCTGTGCTGCATGGCTCCGGGGCAGCGCCCGTGGCGGGAAAGGGGGGGGTGGTCGAGGGGGTTGGCTGACCCGTGAAGACGCTGGTGGTGACGACCTCGCTCTCCTGGCTTCCTCGCACGGCGTTCAGGCCGATCTCGTACTCGGTGGCCGGGTGGAGGCTGCTCAGGGTGTAGTTGGTCACGTCGTTGTCGATCACCACGCTGTCCACCCTTCCTGCATGCCAGGGGAACAGAGGAAAACAAGCTGTCTGAATATTCAGCACGGTCCAGCAGAACCTTTGGCTGCATGCAATGCTAGGCTTTATTCTACAGAACCCATATATACTGTATAGGGCACAGACTTCAGGCTGTCATCGAATGCAAAAGGATTTGCAACCAAATACTAGGTAGGATGACTCTATTTAAGACGTTCTTGATTTGTCCAATAACTTTTGGTCCCCTGGAATGGGGGACTATGTATGAAAAGGGCTGTAATCCCTACACGGATCAGCCGATATGGATGCAAATGCTGTCAAATTAAAGCCGACAGTCTGCACTTTAACCTCATATTCACCGTTTCATTTCGAATGCAACGTGCCGTGTGCCCTGCTGATATTACTGTTACATGGAACACGGTTAAAATAAGTCACTTTATATGACATTTCCATCACATTCCTTTGTGTGCATGCGCCGTGTGTGAAAATAATTTGTACATCAGTCCCTGCAGTACGCATTTAATCAACATAAGATTATTATACGTGCAGCCATGACACGTAAGTCTCTGTCTGTATGTAAAAAAAGAGAATGATTTGACCTCCGCATCCCGACTCACTTCATTCTTTCAGTTAAGGATAAATGAGCAGGCTGCATCAAAGACACGACTTAGAGAGCGGAATGCATCAGAATCTACATTCTTCTCTCAGTGTCGCCCCTCTGAGAGCGTGAAAAATATGTTACCATTGGGGCACTGTGTCTAATTATGAACACATATAAATACACACACACACACACACACACACACACATACAAGCAGTTCAGTACATGAGCACACACACACACACACAGGCACACAGGCACAGACCCAGAAACACACACACACACACACACACACCCATACACACACATGCACACACATGCACATGCACACACACACACTCAAGGCAATGAGTCAACGCAGAGCCACGTGTTAATCACCGCAGGTAACGGTATGGCGGTTAAGTGAACAGACCTCGAGCCGACTGGTAAGACATCTTGTAGTAGTCGAATCGGGCGATGGGATGGCTCCACGAGATGGTGACGGAGTCTTCGGTGACGGAGGACACGATAACCTCCCGAGGAGGGTCCATACCTGCACCAGGTGAGGGGTGGGGGGGGGGGGGTGGTAAAGGGAGGGGTGTAGAGAGCGGGGAGGCAGAGGTGGGGATAGGGAGGGGCGTAGAAAGCGGGGAGATGAGGGGTGGGGGGGAGGGGAGTAGAGAGCGGAGAGGTGAGGGGTGGGGGGGAGAGGAGTAGAGAGCGGGGAGGCAGGGGTGGGGAGAGGGAGGGGTGTAGAAAGTGGGGAGATGAGGGGTGGGGGGGAGGGGTGTAGAGAGTGGGGAGGCAGGGGTGGGGAGAGAGAGGGGTGTAGAAAGCGGGGAGATGAGGGGTGGGGGGGAGGGGAGTGGAGAGCGGAGAGGTGAGGGGTGGGGGGGAGAGGAGTAGAGAGCGGGGAGGCAGGGGTGGGGAGAGGGAGGGGTGTAGAAAGTGGGGAGATGAGGGGTGGGGGGGAGGGGAGTAGAGAGTGGAGAGGTGAGGGGTGGGGGGGGAGAGGAGTAGAGAGCGGCGAGATGGGGGGGAGGGGAGTAGAGAGCGGCGAGATGGGGGGGAGGGGAGTAGAGAGCGGCGAGATGGGGGGGAGGGGAGTAGAGAGCGGGGAAGTGAGGGGTGGGGGGGAGAGGAGTAGAGAGCGGGGAGGCAGGGGTGGGGAGAGGGAGGGGTGTAGAAAGTGGGGAGATGAGGGGTGGGGGGGAGGGGAGTAGAGAGTGGAGAGGTGAGGGGTGGGGGGGAGAGGAGTAGAGAGCGGCGAGATGGGGGGGAGGGGAGTAGAGAGCGGCGAGATGGGGGGAGGGGAGTAGAGAGAGGGGAGATGGGGTGGGGGGGTCAGAGGATTCAGAGAGGTCAGAGTGGACAATGGTCGCTATAGAAACCATCACAAACCAATCAGACACATTTTCAATCAACCTCAGTCAGAGCCGGAGCAGCAGGACAGCCGAGGCTGAGCGGACAGTGGCTAACGCACCGCGGCGGGCACAGGCAACACAAGGCCAGGGACAGAACCATTTGCATTGTTACCGAGTTTCGCCAGCCACCGGGGAATATATTCCTTTTTTTTTAAAGACTGTTCCCAGAGTTCCCAGCAGCGGAGCGGCTGGGGGTGCGGGAGGTGCCCGGCGCACTCGAAAGCAGCCGAGTTAATCACCAGACGTGAGCTGCGGGCCAATTCGGTAAGGTGTAAAAAAAAAAAAAAAAACTAACTGTGGGGAGCTGCGGGATAGGATCCCCCTATAATTCCAGACTCCGTGGGAAACAGTGGGGAGACCCAGAAGGGGTGGTGTGCGAATCCTCTTCCCCGTGCGGTTCGCTTATTATCGCGAGTATAATTGACAGAGTGGGTTAACGATTCAAAGTAACGCCTCCCGCCTTATTTAAACGCGACCGCAATTCGGGAATCCACCGAGTCACCCCGATGCGATTATTCATGTATGCACATTTCCAATTATTTCCCGCTCAACAGGGCTGTCAGTCACACTGTTGGATTTAGCCTTGATATTTAAACTGCATTCAAGTGAAAACATGGGACCGGGGCCCAGTATATTTACCCCTGTGAGCCCTTTCGCATGATGAGGGGTAAAAGCCGACCTCCAGCCATCACCGCGAATATTTTTCGGTTGGTCCTGTCACTGTATTCATTCAAAAAGGAAGGCTGAAAAAGCTCAATTCTCTTTTAAGCCACAGGCTGGTAAGGAAGTGTGGGCAGAGATTGCAATGGATAGCACAAGGGTAGTGGGAGGGGGAGGGGGTGGGGGGTGGAAATGGCCAGATGCAGAGGGCCAGTTTTTGAAATTTTGCCAGGACGGCAAGGTCAGCAACCTTGGCCTTTCATTACGTTTCACAGGATGTTTAATGGCCACAGAACCAGGCCCCTGAATTAAGGTCTTTCTCAGAGGACTGTACCCAGTATAGGGCAGTGGCCCCAATCACTAAACTGGAACATTGGATTTAAAACAATCCAGAGAGAAGATCGCCCCCTACTGGCTGACTAACATCAACTCTGACAGAAAGCTGTTCATTGTCAGGTCTCCCGTCCAAGTTCTAATCAAGCCCAGCCCCTACTCAGCATCATATTTTTGGCACAAGCAGACTCGATATGGAGCGGCTTCAAGCCACGTTGGAATCGCTCCCCCCCCCCCCCCCCCCCCGCTTCCCTCTCAGTCATCAAGCGGCATATCATTTGACAAACAGGCATGTTTTCAAAGATGGCTTCTGGCCCGTGTGAAAAACGAGCCTCTCGCGCACACAGCATCCAAAAGCCCCAAAACTCGACGAGTCCGTTTCGATTCTGGCCGGAGCGCCGCTTGTTTATTGTTACCGAAAAATTGGCAGCTCCCGAAACCGGGGCCCGGGAAGCGGCGTGCAGGTGGTTCTGTGCAAAGTTCACCTCTTTGTATCGGGGGGGGGGGGGGGGGAAGCTGTCCGGAGACCGCGCCCGGGCTGGGCAGCTGGCGGCGGCGGCGGCGGAGGTATATTCCAGCCACTTCCCACGTTCCAGCAGAGGTAATTAAGAGAGGATTACGCGCGCGGAACGCGTTCATAAAGAAATAAAGCATGGAGGAGGATCTGCAATGCAGCTGCGGGAGGAGAGAGAGCTAATGAGAAAATATGGCAGGAAACGCTGAAACGCGGTTTCGCACGCGCTCAGATCGATTTATCTCCCTAAATGAGAGGAATCAGTGAAGAAGCCCTCTCCGGTCCAAAAAAAAATAAATAAATAAATATGTGTTCTTGCCTTTTTCTAATCACCATAAAAAATATATTCAGGACTGACACATTAATTTGTGCCAAATGTATGTCTGTAAAAAAAAAAAAAGCACGAATTGTATTAGTCATGAACAGAAGCCACAGCGTTCGTAATAATATAGCAGGAGTGAAAACACATTACAGATTAAGAGGCATATTAACTGGAGTCTGAAAGCAGCCTGAGTGTGTGGTGATTGAGGTTTAACCCTCAGACGTCTTTGGAGTCAGCAGGTTGTTAACTCAGTCAAGAACATGTATCAACAACGCAGCTTCCGGATTTAAACAACGCAGCGCATTAACTGCGGATAGCTGCAGGGACTTGAGCAAAGTCGCACTGCCCCAGCTGCACCAGTCATGGACTACACAGGAAAAACAACAACAACCCCGAAGGTGATTGGTGGACACTATTTACTACCAGGGACTCCAGGAAGAATATCCACCAATCGCGATGGGCGTTGTTCTATTGGCCGTTATCAACATAGTTTATGATTGGTGGAGCTCCTCTATGAATAAGGTGATGCTAAGGATGTTCTACCCCTATTTGATTTTTCCTGCCCTGCCTTAAATATGGAGGCCCAGCCTTGACTGCAGTGTTCAGCCTTTCTCCCGTCCTCTCGAACCCAGCAATATACACCACACAAGGGAGACGTCAATGTGGACTTCAAGCTTCGATCGGCCAAGCGTTCAAACCCTGGTTTGGGAGTCATAGCAATGCAGCTTATTTGCTTAGACGCAATGGCTCCGCGCAGGGCCGTTTGAAAATATTGAATTAATTCCAGCAGCGCATACATACACAAAGCCAGTCTGCGGCAGGTCCTGGCCCTTTTGCCGGCTTCACTGAGCCTGTCGTGGCTGTTGTTTTAATGCAGACCGATGCCTTAATCACTGGACTGAAGGCTCGGTTTCGCTTGGGTATAAAGTAACACATGAAAGCAGCTCTTGCGCATGTGGGCTTCCTCAGGACCGGCATCCGTCTCCATCTGCTCGACCAGAACTCCCCGCGCCTGCCCAGCGGAGCTCACTCTCATTCAAAATCCATCAGACTTCCTCATTAAATATTGATAAATATTATAGTATGGAAATAAAGCTGGAGACTTCAATGAGCGGTGCTGTGGAAGGGAGGGGAAAAAAATCGGTCTCTTATTGCTTTGGAGATCTTCACGAATAACTGATTCCAACAAAACAGATTCTCTGAGAAGTCTTGGCATGCTCTTATACGAGTCTGTCGGTTTACATTTACATTTATTCATGTAGCAGACGCGCTCATCCAAAGAGGATTATAACAAAGTATATAAAACAAGGTGAGGTGAACGCCAGAGTGTACACACATATTGACTGTGACACAATCAAAACAAAGCATCTTCGCGAAAGGAAAAAAGTAATGAATTAAAATAATGCGCCAATAAATATTCCGTCAATCGTACGCGGCATCCTGGAAACGGAACCGCTAACGCAGGCCACAGCCGTTAAATCTGAGCTCTGAAATACTGCCGCTGTGACGAGGCCCCCGTGTTTCTAACTGAAAACTGTCTCCACGGAGGCTTCCGGTCGTGGGGTGAGAGGTGCATGATGGGATATCATAATCTTGATGTTGTAGCTCGTCATGCCTTCTAGTTTGACTTAGTACAGGTTAGGTCAGTGATGTTCACTGTGTGTACTGGACTTAATGTGTTCACGGCTATAAATGACTGTACAAAATGAGTATTGTATGAGTATCGAACCTGTGTTTTGTAGTTGCTCCAATGACCTTTGGTATGTACTTATAACATAACATAATATAGCATAATATAATTATGAGAGAACAGGCCATTCAGCCCAAAAATGCTCGCCATTTTCCTAACTAAATTAGTGCTCTGCTTACCTGCAGACTAGCTAGTCCTCATTGTACGTCACATTGGATGAAAGCGTCTGCCGAACAGATGTGATGTAATGACGTAGCGGGTACCTGTGACGGCCGAGCCGGTGACGGGCTCGTAGGTCACGTCGCCCTGCACGGTGATGAGGGTGACCGTGTACAGGGTGGAGGGCAGCAGGCCGCTGAGCGTGGCCTGGGTCTTGGAGCCCTCCAGCGTCACCTCCAGGGTGTCCCCGCCGTCCTGGGGGCTGTAGTTGAGGATGAACATGTCGGCGGGGGGCGCCGGCGAGCTCCAGGCCACCGTCAGCGAGTACGAGGTCACGTCGGAGAAGTAGAGCTGCGTGACCGGGCGGAACCCTGGAAGCCAAACGCCATCGGTCAGGGCGAGAGCGGGGGGGGGAAACGAGCAGCGCCACCTGGTGGGGTGGAGGAGTCAGCGCGTCTCTGGGGGGGAGGCCGCTAGCCGGAGATGATGGGGGGTGACAAGAAGCAGCGGAAAATGACATGACGAGCACTGGCGCGGCGTCAGCAAGGTTAGTCGCAGCAAGGACTGAGGGATTCTGGGAAATGATGGCGTAAAAAGGTTGAGTATTGGAATGGTCAACTGCGGTGACAGCTCCACCAGCAGGAGGCACTGTGGCTGTGGACAATTGTGACAGCAGAGCTGTGACAGGCGAGAATGTGGTAATGATAAAAAAATAATAATAATAATAAAAAAGAACTGAAGCCCCTGGAGAGTCCAGGTGAAATTTTAGTCAAGCTGAGGCTTCCATGATCAAGCTTCCTCTCAGGGAATAAAGGAGAGAGATAGAGAGAGAGAGAGAGATTGTGAGAGAGAAGGAGAGACAGCCTTTTTCAGCTGAACAGATGAAGGACCCTTAAGCCGATGTGATGAGCAAAGGAGCATGGTTGCCATGGCGACAGATGTAAACTTACAATGCACACACAGGGCACACGCATGCACAACTACCTGAAGGAGAAAATGAAACCACACTTATGTCTGTTACTGCTCCAGGCTGGGAATCAAGGCTAGGCACAGCTCCCTTTAAAGAAATTTCCCGGAAGGGAAGGCTACTCTTACACAACAGTTTTTCGGTGTTTTCTGGAAGGATTCCCACTGCCCATGTTGCTCGAAATGAAAAGCTTGACTACGTGATTTTATTTTTTATTTTTTTAGTTTATAATTTATGTTCATTTCTCACAGGACGCAGATATATAGAAAGCGGTTTGAACCACCTGCATTGAACACTTCAGCTGGGACCCTGAATGACTGGTCGCATAGGCTGAGGGCTGTACAGTATCCATGACCTTATTAATTACTGAAGTGAGGTTTTTCGGCTGCTGAAAACGGAGCCATTGATCTATTTCCCTTTTGCACATTTGAAAAATGAACAGTGCGTAGACCTACAAGCGCACAACTGGCTGGACTGCGGTCCTGCAGTATCGTGACTGGGCGTGCCTCCTGAATACAAATCACTCGGCGCATAAACAATTATGCAAATTGTGACAGGTCTCTTTTACATGTCCAGTATGCAAATTTAGACTGAAAGGCTTATCGAATTCAATCCCCGCGCTGCAATGCGAGGTATTAGAGCAAGGTGTGTGTTCAGTGATAATGTAAGTCAGAATGCTGCATGCGTTCAGCGCTTGATATTAGTGAAGGTATGGGTTTATTGTTGCATATTAATCCAGGTACATGGCTAGTATACGATATTAGCACAAGTACATGTTCAGTGTTAGATATCAGCACAAGTACTTAGTCACTGTTAGGTATTAGCACGAATACATTCAGTGTTGGGTATCAGCACAAGCACATGCACTGAACTTGATATTCACCCCATGTGCTCTGCAATGTTGGATATTACCAGCACAACACATTTTACTTGAGTCTGAATCTGAAAATGTGTCTCAGATCTAAAAACATTTTGTCTCACAGTACTGTTGACTCTTGTCTTTAGAATTTTCCGGAAATGCTAATCTGCATGCACGTACACCGATGCCTTCAGCAGATAAGAGCACTGTTAGACAGGCGCAGGACACGGGGACCACCAGCAGATAACAGCACTATTAGACAGGCACGGTGCACTGTGAAGACCCGGGGTACCTGTGAAGGCTCGGGTATCTGTGAAGGCCAGGGGTTACCTGTGAAGGCCTGGGGTACTTGTGAAGGCCGGGGTACCTGTGAAGGCTCGGTACCTGTGAAGGCCAAGGTTACCTGTGAAGGCCTGGGGTACTTGTGAAGGCCGGGGTACCTGTGAAGGCTCGGTACCTGTGAAGGCCAAGGTTACCTGTGAAGGCCTGGGGTACTTGTGAAGGCCGGGGTACCTGTGAAGGCTCGGTACCTGTGAAGGCCAGGGTTACCTGTGAAGGCCTGGGGTTACTTGTGAGGGCCAGGGTTACCTGTGAAGGCCTGGGGTTACTTGTGAAGGCCAGGGTTACCTGTGAAGGCTTGGTTACCTGTGAAGGCCCAGGGTACCTGTGAAGGCCCGGGGTTACCTGTGAAGGCTGGGTTACCTGTGAAGGCGTCGATGGTGGTGGCCGCACTCTGTTGCCTGCCGCGCTGGGCCGCCACGGTGATGGTGTACTCGGTGCTGGGCTCCAGCTCGCTCAGGGTGATGGCCGACCGCTCTTTGGGCACGGTCACCTCCGTGGTCACGCCGGCGGAGGAGGTGTAGGTGATCTTGTAGTGGTCGATGGGGCCCTGGACCAGCCCCCACAGCAGGGAGATGCTGTTGTCGGTGGAGGCCGTCACCGTCAGGTCCATGGGAACGTCCAGACCTGTGGGGGAGGTCATGTGATCTAGGAGCTACCAAATATGGGCGCCGCAGGGCGGAGCTACACAGATTCCATCGATGGCTCTGATGGACAGTTTCTGCACTAAGTTCCATCATTTCAATGTACTTCTCTCAACAGGAATTTCAAGCACTGTATTCCAGTATAGAAGTCATGTTTCTGGTATTGATCTTGGTCCCATTCCATATGAACATTTGTAAAATGCATGAAACTGGAATGTTCAGGCTATGATTTTGGTATTCTGTCACATGCTTATAGTAGTGCAACAGAATGTTCAAAATAAACGGCTGAGTTTCTGTTATGTCCATAAAATCCGGCAATAATCTACAATATATTGATTTTTTATAGCTGCCCCATTCTGTCATAAATTTCTCATATCGATAAAGACAAATGACTTTCAGTGGTAACAAACAGTAGTGTCTTCCTTACACATATTAATTAAACTCACTGATGGTAAATTTATTACATTTGTATAATAATCAGCAAACATGATGAAAACACTGTAAGCATGGCGCTTGCTGACACTGTTGACAATCTACAGCTCAAACATCTTCATCATAATACATGAGACGTGACATATGCTAGCATTAACAATTCATGAACAACAGAAGCTAGGCTGTGTTTACCTGCAATGTAATCAACACAGACGGACACATGGGTATTTTTCCCTACACAGGAGCCTGAGAATTGACGCTATTTATTCTTCCTCGTACTTTCTACTTATTTATTTATTTATCTATTTATTTATTTATTTATTTACACTGGGATCTATTCTAGTGCTGTGAATTTAAAAAATTTAATGTGACATTTTAAAAATGTTTTCATGCCCTTTTCCCACAATTTAGAATGTTCAGTCACATCTGTAAGCCACTCCCACCTGTACAAAGTTTTCCACCAATCACACACGAGGACGCCAGTCCTCTGTAACACAAATTTCCATTACTTCTTCACTCCGGAATGTGTGATCGAAGCTTTTCCCAAAAGGAAGACATTCAGTCACTATTCAAGCTCCCTGAGGACAAAGCTAACCTTATAACTACACAGGAAATGTAAAAATGCATCTGCACCCAAGCATCATTTAGGAAAATAACTATGCAGCTCCTCAAAGATCTAATTTATTACACCCCTCCACCATTTAACTTACAATCGCACGTACTTCAAATTACTTCCATTATGTGTCTCAAAGAACCCATGATTTTTCCGCTCTTGCAGATATTGTCCATGGCTTGATTAATGGTTTTAGATAAAGCTCTTTTTTTTCCAGTTCCACCCTATTCTTTCCACCCATTCCTGTCCTGTACATTAAATGTAACTACACCGGTGTTGTGTTGCTCTGCACACTGGTGTACAGAAGAGGCAGACGCTCACCTGTCCTAGCGTTCATTGTTGCTGGGGAACTCTGGTTACCCCCCAGGAGCGCAGATATTCCGATTCCATACTCCGTCCCAGGCATCAGGTCTATGGTTGAGTGAGGGAGGGTGGGGGGGGGGGGGGGGCGAGGCAGGGAGATAGTATGTTACAGTACGCATTTCCACTTAATTGCTGTTTCAAATGTCACACGTCAAGTGTGTGGGGAGCGATGGTTCTGAGGATATTTTAAACACTAAAGTTAATGAAACCCTCTTAAACCCAATACACCTTTACCGAGTATTCGCTAATGAGTTGCCATGATACCGCACACAGAATAGCGGGGCTGAAAAAAGGAGCAATTACCGTATCGTACGAAGAGAACAACATAAAAAATTTACAAGTCATATAGATGAGATTCCGCATAAGGAAATTCACTTGTGCCACTTCACACAATTAAAACAGAGTCCTTTCTGTATAATGTGAAACCTAGGGACAAATATTCATGAGCATTGCGGTATGAGTTTTCAAATAACATCCTTTTAGAAATCCCATTAATTATACAGGCTAGGGAAAATATGGTGTTCGTCAATATGTTTTCTCTGGAGTTTTGCTAGCATCCTCTTTTAAAACCAATAATTATTCAGAGCGAAAAATCAATTTGACAACTGGTGTGCTTATCAGTTAACAGAAAAAGCAGAACGCCCGCATTGACTGCAGTGGCCCTTGACAGGGCCTTCCGCAGGTTGGACTTCATCCAGACGTGCTCTGGTAGGCACCCGGCTCCACTTAACGGAGAGAGGAAGACAGGGAATTACAGCCAGGAGGAGCCAGGAGACTCTGCGTCTCTCTGTCTCTCTCTCTCCCTCCCTCTCTTTCTCTCTCTCTCTCCCTCCCTCTCTTTCTCTCTCTCTCTCTCTTCCTCTCTCTCTCTCTCTATCTCTCTCTCAGTTCAATTCAATTCAATTCAATTCAATTCAAATGGCTTTATTGGCATGACGTAACACTGTACATATTGCCAAAGCAAGCGTTTAGACATTGAAAAGCTAAACATTAATTAGAAAACATACTACAGTAAATAGTAGAAAATACAGTGGATGGAAGTATACTCTCTTTCTCTCTCTCTCTCTCTCTCTGTCTCTTCCTCTCTCTCTAACACACACACACACACGCGCACACAACACACACACACACCGGCAAAAAGCACACTGCAGCACAAGGTTCCTTTTGGATCTTCTTTGCTGGTGAACTCTTGTTGAACTCTAACTGCCCATGTGTATATATGCATGCACAAAGTATATACAGTTTATATGAGTAACATGGGAATTCTAAAGTACTCTGTCTGGAAATGATATCACACTAAACATTGTGCTGTGTATGTATTTATTGCTGTGTATGTCTGTATGCATGCGTGTGTGTATGTTCGTACGTATGTAAGTATGTATGTATGCATCTATGCGTGCATGTTCTGTATGCTTGTAAGAGTAGCACCTTCGGTACACCTCTGGAGGTAAATGGTGACAGAACGTGATGAAATGGGACAGGTGAACCCGAAATGAGACAGGTGAACCCGAAATGAGACAGGTGAACCCGAAATGGGACAGGTGAACCCGCTCACCTGTGAGCGTGGTCTTGGTGGTGGGGCCGGCGTTGCGCGGGACGATGATCTTGTCGTACTGGTCGCCGGCGAGCGTGCTGTACACCACCTGGTACAGCTCCGCCTCCGCCTCGCTGTTGTCCCACTCCACCTCCAGCGCCGTGGACGTCCGCGACAGCACCCGCAGGTTCTTGGGCGCGTCGAGCTCTGAGAAGAACGACAGAACTACAGACGGTTGGGGAACTGAGACCAGGAGTCGCCAGGAGTCGCCCGCGTCACACCCACGCTCACATCCCTGCTCTGTCCGCTGAGCTAGCCGCTACGCTAGCCTCTCTGCCGCGGGGTGCGCATAAATCCCCCAGCCAATCAATTAGCAGCACTTTGCACACAGAACAACTGACCCGTACGGGAGGATAAACAAAAAGCTTCCCTCCAGATGCACATAAATCACACGCTAAGACACTTAGCTGCACTTATCTGCACAAGGACTGTCTAAAAAGAAATATTATAACGGACATGTGCTGCAGAAATTTCACACAATAACTGGCCTTGTCCGAACAATAATATTTCACCATAATGTAAATAAGTACTTAGTGTACTTATTTGTTAAATGTCTCATGTCAGAACTGTTTTTCTGCACGAACATTGGCAATGATGATGATGGATAGACATGCAGTTTAAATGACAAAATGCTTAGTAGTTACTACGCAGCTCTGACCAGCATTTCTTCAGCACTAACACCGGTACTAATGATGGGTGCATATGTAGAGTACACAGTGCTTTGTAATGAACAGTCTCAGAACAGTTTTTTTGTTTTCTCCCGCGTGCCAAACCGAGCCGACGGCGGTGCCCGTTCCGGCCGGGCGGGCGGGCGGGGCTGGCGGGGTTCGGCGCTCACCGGTAGTGAACTCCGCGGAGACGGCGTCGCTCTCGTTGCCGCGGCGAACGCCGCTGACGGACACCTCGTAGCGCGAGCCGGGCCGCAGCACCTGCAGCGAGTACTGGCTGAGCGCGGGCTGCAGCCGGAAGGTGGTGCGGGGCCCCTCCCCCGGGGCGCCCAGGAGCCGGTAGCGCAGGACGATCTGGTCCACCTTGGCCTTGGGCGGCGCCCACTCCACGAACGCCACCGTGTCCGAGACGTCGCGCACGACCAGGTTGCTCGGCCCGTCGATCACTGCGGGAGGACGGCGCCGCGTTTTTAATCCGCACTACGCGTATTGCTAAACATTACACATTACATTACAGGCATTTAGCAGACGCTCTTATCCAGAGCGACTTACACAACTTTTACATAGCATCTTACATTGTGTCCATTTATACAGCTGGATATATACTGAAGCAATGCAGGTTAAGTACCTTGCTCAAGGGTACAACGGCAGTGTCCTTACCCGGGAATCGAACCTGCGACCTTTCGGTTACAAGTCTAGTTCCTTACCCACTGTGCTACACTCCGTCCAAAACGATTTTTATATAGCGGCCTGGCTAGACCCTCCCCCCACTCACCCCCTCACACACACACACGAAAGCAAGCCTGGGGTGGCAGGACGGGGCCGAGGACAAAAGTCCCCTTGGATATCGTTCAGCAGGTGTCGCTTCGGCACGGAAAGTTCCAGGACGTAATTGCAAATTGAGAAAATAATAATCAGCACATTATCAGCGGCTATAGTAAAACACCTCTCGACAGGTGTGTAACACCTCATCCCGATAGCAGTGGCGTTTATTTGTGGCGTCGTCACAGCGAGCGATTCCGCAGATGAATAATTCATGCGCTGCGTAGGAGAGAAACATCACAGAATCGCAGCCCCTTCTCGAACCGCTCGAAGGATATAACAAGCGCAAAAAAGTAATGATCACAAGAGCGCTTATCTGTCTAACGCTCTCAGAGGGATGCTAAGTGATGCAATGATGTTGTTCTTTAAAAAAAGAGCGCCTCTAACAGTCCCTGTGTGAACCAGAGAAACCTCTGCCACTTCGGTTGAGTGGGTGCATGGCGGGGGGGGGGGTGGGGGGGGTGTGCAAGGACTGCAACTTGAGAAAATAAAGTTAATTTTAGCAGGGAATTTACCAAGAGCAATTACGCACAGTACATTAACATGGGGGGCTCAAACAATGCCATGGCTATTAAAAGCTAATCTTTTCCCCCCACGTTTTCACGACGTCAATTAACCAGCGATAGCCTTTTGATTCCGGAAGGGCAATTGCGGCGGAAGATTCCGGAAAGAGAGATCTCGCTGCCAGACGCAGCTGTCAAACCGAAATACAAAAAGCCAGAAACAAAGGAATCTCGCCCTGAAGAGAAGATTTAATGCCGCAGGAGCAGAAGCACGTGTCTGTGCTGTTCCAGGAAATCTTTTATCTCCTCCAGTATTTCTTCTTTTGCCTGACACTGCGGCCGGGTTTCGAGAAGTCTTTGGACATCTCTGAGGTGCACTTGTGTGGAGAAAAACGCTCTCTTTATTCCAATGTGCAACTCTGACACCCCGGGATGCCTCCGAGCAACAGCAGCAGCCAGAATGCTGCTCGATGCTACACTTACACACTTAAATAAAGCAAATAATATTGTGTTCCAAGTTGTCGATAAATTTTTAACTTTAAATTAATTGTTTATATGCTCCTGCATTACACAAACTCTGCCAATTTTATGCAGCCTCATATTCAAACTCCCAAAATAGGTGTGCGGAGTCTAATCACCAAAAAATCAGAGGCTTCCATTCACATTGCAGTTCATTTGAGGTGCGTCTGATTAATAGATACAGACAAAGGCTTTATTGAGCATGGATACGCTTGCATTGTTACGGGCGCAAATGAAATCCCTTAACTCACAAGAAAGCAGCTCTCAGGCAATCTTATCGGGCCAATTGTTCAAAAATTACTCTTCCTGCTGAGAACATTGATTTACTCACACAAACATTCCTATCCCAAGAAATCCAAAGAGCATTACACTTTTTTTAAATTATTTTTTTAAATGTTTTATTTATTTATTTATTTTTAATATGGTGGCATGTCTTTGGCAAATTATATCAGGGTTTAATAATACAGTTGAGCAATTTTCGAAAATGAACAATCATAGCATTATTAACCTCTGAGTTAGATATTTTTTTGAGCGCTGACACTGTTTCTTTTTTATGACCTATTATTCGGAGTGAGCGATACAAACAACATTAAATGCTTTTTTTTAAGCAGGTGAGGTCGTGGTGGTACATCTGTAAAATGCATTAGTGAACACTGGAGAGTTCTGTATTGAAGTCTAATAGCTTTTCTACTGATTGCTCTGGCAATAACATTGTCTGTTTCACTGGGGGGGGGGGGTGGGGGTGGGGGTGGGGGGGGCTATCTGAACAATCTAAGCCAACCTGGCTCAACTAAAGCCATTTATAAGACATTTCCTGAAGAAAAATCATGACAAATTTTTAAGTTATTATTCAACGCCGCATGCATTCATAGACAATCACAAAACATCACATTTGATTGTAAACTGTGTGTAAGAACGTTTCGTAGGAAAATTTTGACATTCATCATTTTTTTCTTATCTATATTTGTTAATAGCTGTTTCCTTATGCTAATCACATGAACAGGATTGCACATAAAATTTACAAACAGTCAGCATTCATCATCTCGTGCACCTGGGATATGCACAAAAGCAATCGTGAATCCCATATTGGTTTTTCTCAGGAACATTTTTAAGAACAAAAGTAAGAACGATTTAAGGAAAAGTTTGGTGAATGAGGTCCAATGAGAGCACTGGTCCCTTCCTTTAAAGTAATGTTTCTGAAACATGGTTCGAAAGACCAAGATCAATGGTCTGTAGGGGCCTGCCCGTAAAATAAAACGTGCATGTTCAAATACTGAAATATTAAAATCGACAGTTCTCCACCTCATAAGGTTTTGTTCCATGACTTTGGAATATATAAAGGCAAATCAATAAGACTTGAAAGAGTTGCACAAAAATATACCCATTTTACACAGTAATACACATTGCACACAAACACATACAGTCTCTCTCACACACACACACCCAGACACACGCACACACACCAGACAAACGGAATGTTTATTTGGCTTTCCCAGAATTTTATGTACATTTGCACAATCTGTAATTTGTGTAGCAGGACATCCCAGACTCAATAACCATTTTTGAAAAAACCTTTTTTTCATTTTCCATTTCTTAGAATCAGTAATAAATCTTCACTAGCATAAATGATTCAGAAACTCCACATCTGTCTTACTCTGACAAATAAGATATCTGCAGCGTGCATGAATTATTAATTATCATTCATTAATAATCGATAGCACTTGAATTACTACCAGCAGTGACTCTTGAGGACATTAATGGGGTTTCCATTGCAAGAAATGCATTCTGGAATGTTATGAAAAAGTTTAATTGAATTTAATCCTTGTGTCTTTTACTGTCAGTCTGAGGAATTTCTGGGTGAGGTTTACATTAAGTGCATAATTGCTGGCAGACTGACCCATTCATCAATGTGACATTTCTCATTAGCTGCAGCTGTGTGTGACTCTTGAAATATGGGGGGACTTAATTACCCCTTCGGTTCACTGAGATGTGAAGATGGTGGGAGAGACTCCAGAGACGGACGGACGGACAGAGGGACAGATGGGCGTACAATCACAGATGCGCAGACAGACGCAAGACAGAGATGCAGAGAGGGGGGAAGGCACAGACAAACTCGAGCACGGACACAAACAGAGTCACAGACAGGGAAAAGGATACGGACAGAGACTGGTGGGGCCGAGGAGAGACTCAGGTACGGACCACTGGCTAGAGGCAGCAGCGGAAACAGAAATGAGAATGACCACAGCAATCGCCGCGACAGCGATTACACAACGTAGATGCAGCGGCGTGTTCAAGGACAGAAAATGACACACACACACACACACACACCCGCATGCAGGGCATGGACAGAAACGTCCGCGGGTCAGAATGGAAAGCAACGGCTTCGCAGGTGGGCCGAGCCAGGCACGCACGTAAGAGCGTCACGCTTCTCGCCGCGCACAGCGCCCGCCGCGGTGGCGCGGAAACGCACGCGGGACTCACGTGTGGCGACGGTGGCGGTCACGGGCTGGCTCCGCCCCTGGTCCTTCAGGGCCACCAGGTTGACGGTGTACTCCTCCCCGGGCCTCAGGCCTGTCTGGTTGAAGGAGGTTATGGTGCTGGGCAGCTGGGCTGTCATGCCCCCTTCATTATCCTGCCAGAACACACGAAACAGCCACCATCAGTCCAGCAATGCAGTGTAGAGACATAGGAAGGATTGTATACTGCCACTACAGTTACTACAACTAGTCCTACTGCTGCTGCTGCTGCTACTACTACTACTACTACTACTACTACTACCACTACTGCTACTACTACTACTACTACTACTACTACTACTACTACTACTACTACCACTACTGCTACTACTACTACTACTACTACTACTACTACTACTACTACTACTAGTAGTAGTACTACTACTGCTGCTACTACTACTACTATTTCTACTGCTGCTACTACTACTGCTATTACTACCACTAGCCCTCCTACTACTACTACTGCTGCTGCTACTACTACAACAACTACTACTACTACTACTACTGTTGCTGCTACTACTACTACTAACTCTACTACTACTACTACCACTACTGCTGCTGCTACTGCTGCTACTACTAATAATAAGAATAATTATCATCATCATCATCATCACCATCAGAGGCATGATGAAAGGTGAAAAGGTAAGTGGGATGTGAATGCTTCGTGTCACCATTAAAGGTTTCTAAATCGTCGTACTTTCTAACATCAGGGATTCTAATGGGGGATTGGGATCAGCGATTCCTCTAATGTCTTCCACCCCGTCTCTATCCCCCAGCCAAAGACACCGCATGCACACACACACACACACACACACACGCACACACACGTTCAGCCAGGGCTCCGGCATTAGAAATAGGCACGCAGTCATCGGCGGGTTCCCGGAACCCATTAACCACTTCGCCAAAAATGATCGCCATTATCACGGTCACGCCACAGCCCACGCGGCGCCGAAGGCACTCAGTGCCAGGGGAGGCACGACGCATCGCCCGCTTCTGAGCGCGCTTACCAAAGCGGGTCAACAGGTGCCATTTTCATCACTCGGATATCAAGCTTTATTTATTTCGTTTTTTTTAATGTCACAATGATATTCATTATGCACATTATGTGTTCATTTGGTCGGCTTCATTGGGAGTCATTTTCAACCGTCCTACTCGTATCGAAAACGCGCCAGAGAAAGACGTGTGTGCAAAAAGGGGAAAGGTCCGTGGGTGGCAGTGTCCGTCACGGCGAGAAAGGACGGCGGACGGTGAGCTTTATGAATCAGTGCAGGATGCAGAACAGCGGCCTGTCTCACAGACGTGTCTTTGAGTGCGGTGCTTAACCTGGAGTTGCATCAGCCGTCCTCCAGCTGAACACGTTAAACAGAAAATAGCAGAGAAATGCAGGAGCACTCGACCCGGTCAAACAAGTGGAACGTGCGGTCAGACGCTGTGTGCTGTATCTGGCACCTTTTTTTAATGATACATTCTGCAACGACTTAGCAACAGCTCTGGCCTGAAAGTGCCCATGTTTTTTTTTTTTTTGTTTTTTTGTTTTTTTTTGTTTTTCATGAGGTGTAACTGTATGTAATATCCCAAATTTCCTTAACTGCAAATTTAAAGAAAATGTCCAGGTCATTTAAATAATCACACCTAAATAACATTAAAAAACCAGAACGTGAACTATCCCTTCAAAAAAATAAAATAAATTTTAAAAAAATGTCCACAGGAAATGTTGCTGGCAAAGCAGTTAAAATATGATTTATTAGTGCCCAGTGGGGAAATTCATCTTATCACCAGCAGCAAACATTAGCAAAATAAACATGTAATTAACAAAGGCACATAAACAAATACGAAAAAAAAAACAAAGGTCAAAACAAGCCGACATTCTCCTTCATCATAGATTAGTAAAGGAAATTGACGCTGTTGTCTGATAATCCAAGCCTCCATCCAGGTCTCGATTGAACGCTTTGTAATTTTCTTCACAATCTAAGGAGTTGGTTTAAGGCCAACGGTTGGGACGGGGATGGGGTAATTTTCGAGAGAGAGACTGTTTGTCGATAGCGAGCTCATCGCATCCTCCTCTGTTCTGACAGCCATTACTGGATTGGCGGAATCGGGGGACGGCTCCTTGGTGTCGGATTATATCCAGAGGGGGTTGAAGCTTCGGCTTGGAACATGATTTCCCTAGTGACGCGGAGAGAAGTCCGAACCCAGGCCTCGAGAGAGAAAAGAAGCTCGCGCACAGGGGGCCATCTCACCCCCCTCCCTCGCTCCCATCCGCACCCCCGCACCCAATCCTCAAGATTAAAGTCCACGCTGACCCAAATGCACCTCACGCTCCTTTGTGTTCGGCACTAAGAGCTCTCTCTGCATTTGTATCGACGGCATTTATTTATTTCTTTCTTTTTATTTTTCCTCCTTTCATCTGAAAGCGCGGCATTAAAGCCTCGAGCCGACCAGACCCCTCCCGCCGCACGCATACCTGACAGAGAGAACAATTAAATTAATGACACCGCGAAGAGGACGCGGCGTCCGCCGTGCGAACGAGGCGAAACAAAACTCGGGAAAACTTGAGAAACCGCCGCCATTAAGCTCTCCAAAGTCTCGGAACGGCTCGGCGCGCATCGATCCGCCGAAAGCGACAAGAATCCAAGCGCCGATCCGGCAGGGAACCGCTAATTTCTCGTTGTTTGCGACAAGAAAATAGTCCCGGCGCTTTCCCCCTCAAATTACACGCGCTGCGTGCGCACGTGGTTAAGGTTTTGCCGGCGCGGACAACCGCCTGGCATCTGATTAGATTTGCGCGGCGGCCGACTCCGACCGAGACTTCTTCTCGCGAATGTTCCAGAAGCGAGGCCCTTTCTTCCCCCCCCCCCCTTCCCCCACGCGAGGCGCGTGAATAAGAGACGGGCGCCCGCGGACTCCCCTCGCTGTGCCGGAGATGGCGAGCGGCTTCGTCCTGCAGAAAGCCCGGCTGTGCGACAGGATGCCGCCCGCCGCGCGGCTGACGCTAACAGCGGCCCGACGGCGGCGCCTGAACGCCGCCAAAAGCCAGCGAGAGGCCGCCGCCACCGCCGACCCCGCGCGCGTGTTTCCGCGTCCCCTCCGCCCGTTCATCGCCAGCGCGCCCCGCCGCGAGCCGCGAGAGCTTTCGGATTGTGGAACGAGAAAAAAAAAACGGGCCCGTGTTCAGTTCAGCTCTTGGAGGGGCGCTACCTCAAAAATAAACTCCCAGAACTTCAGATTTAACTCAGATTTTAATGCCGGCTATTTTATTCTGCCGAGGGAACCTGAGAAAGTGATTCTTTCTGCACTTAGTGTGAGAAGAGGATCTCAGGCAAGCAGAACAGAAGAAAAGACCTAAGATAGATACCTAAGGAACAGTAGCAATGCTCTGTGTATAACACTATATTTCCTTGGCAAAAGTATTCATTTGCATATTACTATGCCATTTAAAAGAACATGATGAACGGCATCTCAACTGATGATAATAATAACTAATCCATCAATATGGCCAAGGGTCCGCCCAGCGTTTCATATGGTAACGAAGTGGGAGAAGGAAACCGAGCAGCACGTGCCCGTTTCGTCGTCAACGGCCACCCGGCCGCATTTGAGATCGACCTCGGGTGGGCCCCCCCGGGCGGGCCCCCCCCTCCTGTAGGAACCCTTACCGGGTGGGCCCCACCCCTCCTGTAGGAACCCTTACCTTTGGAATGAAGCTAATTTCCCAGCCATCAAACGAGTAGGAGAAGGGCTCCCACTGAACCTCCACGGACGTCTCAGTGATGGATTTGAAGAGTAAGCCGTCCGGATTGGAGAGATCTGTAAAGGAAAGGGGAGATGTATCATTAGTCTCCATCGCCTATGCGTCCAATCAATCACCCTACCGCCAGCCCACCCCACCCACACCCCAACCCCTCTTTTCAGAAGAGAGGCAATCCCTCCCCCCAGAGAGTGAGGGATGAGCTTCCACAAACAGCATCCCTCACGAGTGGGGTGTCGACGGGCGCGTCTCTACGGAGATGGTGATGTCACGGAAGCGTGGGAGGGATCGGGAAGGGGGGACGCTTGTGTAGCGAGCAATTCTGCCTCCCTGTCTTCCGTGTCTGACACATTATGAGCTCACAGGCAACTTCTGCGCATGGGAGTTTTACAACAGGGGCAAACCTCAGTGGAAGGGTTGACATTGCGCCACTACCCCCCCCCACCCCCCCAACCTCCCCGTCTAGGGCTGAAGGGTTCCATTTCAGCCCGGTTCAAACCGCAAGCACTTGACTGATACCATTTTGTCTTCCTAGAATAAACAACACTGCTATTTCCATACAAACTAACGGGTCCCTGACTTTTTATTGTGTCACCGTATAGGGGTTCGAGGAACTGTAATAAAATCAGACTGGCAGGCTCCTTCGCTCTTGTTTTGGCCGCTCCGAATCCAAACGCGGTCATCGAGCTGACGCCGATACCAGATTTCCGCCAAACAGCCCATAAAATTTTTTTTTAAAAACCCCAGCGCCCACACACGCATTTGCTCGAGAGATGTTTCTCGTCAGATTTGATCTGCTTTCCGCTTCCTTTTGTTATTTCACAGTTAACTGCAGCCTGGCAAAAAAAAAAACCAAAAAAAAAAAAACCAGAGGCTTGTAAATTTCCACAGAATGGTCCCGGTCCATATGGAAGAGTCGAGCGTTTGCTGTAAATCCAGGGGTTTCTGTTCCACGGCCATATCGCTAACGGCCAGCGTGTGTGGAGCCATGCCCTGCCAGGCTGGTATTTTTTACCCAGCAGGTGGCGGACGGCTAATCACCTCCCTGTTGGCATAAGCTGGGCTGTTTTCCCAGGAACCTCCTGCGTGCGACCCGTACCCCCCCCCCCCCCCATACCCCCCCCCACCGCCCACCCGACCACCCTCCACACGCTTCGCCAAACCTGTTAGGCGTCTGTTTGTTGTTGCGGCGCTCTGTAAAGAGGAGCTTTGTGGAAGTACGCTCTTCTCATTCTCAGAAAAATACTCGGTCCAAAATCCGGAGAAAATTTCACGCTGATAGGGCACCTTCATATCCATCGTGGACTCAAATAAACTCTGCTTGAGTTTAAATAGATGAATTTTAATGAATTTGCTAAGCTAAGCTTTGCGCGCTGGGTCGATGTTTGTCCTGGGACCGGAGCGTCATCGGCGGCGAAGCCCGCGCCTTTGTGTCCGAATCCGATCGACGAATAGCTGCGACGCCGCTGAAGGACGCCGCGCCTAAAAAGGTGCTCCTGTGGAAACGCTGAGCCGCCCCGTTTCGAACGGGCGCCGCTGGCAACGAGAGCGCGCGCTCCCCCCGAAATGAACCGGCCAGCTGCGTTTTTCAGGAGCAATCAAAGGCCCCTGCGCAAACAAGCACACCTCAATCCATAACTGGGGCACCCTACATAGCGCACCTTCATGCGAGCGATCCATTCACACGGCCCGGCCGTGTTTGCCGAATCAATCCGGGTTACGGGCCTCGGGAGCGCTGGGGCGCCGCCGCACGTAGGGACGCTTCGGATCCGAGCCAAGCTTCCCAACCCACTCTGCTGTGTTGGCGTATCGCGTGGAGGGGGGTGACTCATTAGTTTTGCTCAAAATGAAAGGATCACTTCCCTTTGAAGCGAGAGACTCAGGGGCTCTAAATAAGACTCCTCGCTAATAGGACCGGGGTCAGTTACTCTCGCCCCCCTCTCTCTTACATCCCATTCCAATTTCAATTTCTCACAAATACGCGCTCACAATCACTCTCACTTCCAGAGGCGCATCTAATCACGTTAGAGCTAATCCAGGGTGCTCTAATGCAGGGATGGGGGGGGGAGGGGGGGGGGGGGCGGGGAGAAACCCTCTATCCCTCTAGGACCGGAGACCGTCACATTTCAGAGTTACCGTGGAATTAGCGTTTGGGATCGTGGCCGAGGTGACTCCCCGTCCAAATAAAGGATCCCCGCCTCGGTTAAACATTGAGCTGCTGAGGTAGAGCGAAAGCAAGCCCCTCTTTCCCTCGCGGCCCTACCGCCGAGCACAGCTTCCCGTCTGATATTCTCCAACTGAAACTGACAATTGTTATCCCAGAATTCAATTCCACCCATTTGAGCAAACCCACTCGCGCTCACTAAGGCTCACTGCTTATATTATAGAGAACGGGGAGGTGCTGGAAATTACAGTGGGGAGAGAGAGCCTTCACGGACCTCATATTGAGTGGAGCAGCTGAGTGTCGGCCATCTTGAACCCGTACGAAAAAGGCAATTTTGGTCTCCAGAGCGAAAACTCTATGATTGGTTCAAATCGGCGAGTCACTCACGGTACCATGAGCTAGATAACTGTTGAATTTTTGGGCTTTTGCGAAGCCACAGTCTCCGATCGCCGTGGGAGAAAAGGGGAGTTTTCGAAGTAACGGCAGGCGAGGCCTACTCACACGTGGAGACCTGGGTGCTGGCGGGCGCGCTGATGACCTTGTCGAGCACGGCGTAGACGTTGACGTTGTACTCGATGCCCGGCTCCAGCTCGCCGACGGTGCAGCTGGTGACGTTGCCGGGCACCCTGACGTCCAGCTGCACGCCGCCGGGGCTGGCGGGGGCGTAGGTGACCAGGTAGTCCGTCAGCACCGCGGAGCCCTCCCACTCCAGGTCGATGGTGCGCTCCGTGACCCCGCGTACGCGCAGGTTCGTGGGCGGGGCCACTGCCGGAGGAGAGAGGAAGTCAGTCAGGAAGTCGGTAGCTTTAAGTGTAGCACGCATTAACCCTGCAAGGTGCGCGATCGGAAAATACGGGATTAGAATGTTAACGGAATCGAACATTCCAACGCTGATGCAGCAATCGCTATACTGGTACCTGAAAGTTCTAGAACACCGAAATAGAATTTTGAAAAGCATTGTATAAAACCGACTGTTAAAAGGGTTAAGGTGGCCGCAATCCTCCCGTACCACCGAGGCACTGAGAAAATCATATTACTGTACAACTGACAGAAGGAATAATGATGAAGTTTATAGCAGCAAAGCACAAGCAGACCTTTCTTTAATTCCCCTTAAGCGATTCATCTCGTTTATGGCACAGGATGAATCATTCAAAGGATGTGAGACATTCAAATCCTCCCTCGGGCTAGTTTGCAAAGTCGACCGCTTAAAGAATATCAAGCATCTTAAAATCAGACCAGGCAAGGCCCAGTCTTATTAGCATAACATGCAAGGACCACCAAAAAATGATACCTGACATGTTTTACCTGTCCAAAAAAGCTAGGCTACTGAAAAAGAGTGAAAATTACAAAGAGACCTGGCAAATTTATTGGCTGCATCATGCATACACTGAAACTGCTCATGGGACTGTTCTGCTGTGGAACTTATCTTAATGAAGGCAGGAAATAAATGTCTAGGTGAATCTCACAAATGTAGTTTTTCTTCTTTGTCTCCTGTGACTTAACCCAAGCAATACAAAGACAACATAAATCACTGAAATGAGGCTGCAAGGTGCGCAAACAAATATGCTCCATTTGCAAGCCTGAGAAATGTTAAATATAACACTTGTTTAGACATATTTTTGGTATTTAGTACATGTCGTGTTAAATGGAGCCTCATTACGGTGCATGGGTGAAGAGAGCTAGAGGTTGCAGCTATTAGCCGGAACGATTCTCTCTACGCTGTTTTATTTCGTAGGTTTTGACCTAATCTCTCTGTGCCGTGAGTACTGTTACACTCTGTGGAAATTTAGCCACTTATTATTGCAAATTGGAAAAGCTTTTTGTTGTTTGAAGGAACAGGATACAGTCCCCCCCCCCACCCCCCCCCCCCCGACGGGGCAACTGGGGGCGGAGACAAGCCATCGCAATCAGCGTGGGGCTAAAACGAAGCTCGCGTTAGCGAGAACAGACGACATCGACGCCGCCACCACCAGAGTACTCTCACAGCATCTTGAGTCTGCGAGACTCCTTGGACCTGATTGCGGGGGCAGGCAGGTCAAACCGCACCCGGGGGGCGCTGAGCCTGGGGAAAGGGTCTCGTTTTCTTGCGGCGGGACAGGCAGCGGACCGGGCCGACCCTGCCCTGCCCGGCCTGCTTTCTCTCTCCACCGACCCGACGCGATGAAACGCCCTGTGGTGCTCGCTTAGCCAGGCCCGTCACAGAGGCCCAGCTCCGACCCGGTCTTACACACACAAAAAAAAAAGACTAATTGGCAGGTCTGTGAGGGGTAGCCGATTTTCAACCCACGTATGAGCGCCCCCTTGTGGCCGGGGATTAGATTACGGGCCCTGGCGCTCTCTGCACTGTGAGCCCGTCTCTATGGGTAATCCTCTCTGCTTTACGCTGGTCTGAATAAAGAGGAGAAATAAAAATGGAGGGTGGAATGTCCACTCTCTTTTAAAAACAACAAAAAAAAAAAGATAGCGGAGAGATAGATATGTGTCGGTCGGCCGCCAGGAAAAAGGGCGTGGCCTGCTCGGGTGGGATGGCAATGCTGTGACCTAATTTTCCCACTCAGTTATGGGTGCCCCACTTTGGTGAAATGGGCTGCTCCTACCTCCCAGTGTTTCTTTAATACAGAGGTGGGGGCATTAGGGGGCATTTGCCATAAGACATGGGCTCAGGGGTCCTGGCAGGGGTCAGGGGGCAGTTGTAGGGCTCATCCATTTTAGGGGTCACAGCAGTCACCGCCCCGGTCCTGAGACCAGAACCGAGACCCAGTCAGTCACAGCCTTGTTTCATATTCATGAGGGCCAAAAGCCAAAAGACACCGCTCAAAGACTTTAATTTAAAATACTGCACCAACAGCTCTGACCCCATGACCTGAACTGTTTTAGGATTCACTTTTTTTTCCACTGGAAGAGTTCCAGTTTTCCCAATATTTAAGGTGCGGCTATAGCCCAGTAAATTCAGCGCATGCTCTCCGCACGTCAACTCAAACGGAGCCTTCGTTCAGGTCCTGCGGCATTTGAGCGAGAGAATTTCAACAACAAGCAGCTCCACACTCTAACAGCTTTCCCGAGAGAACCCAGTTTGACTAAACGGATTCCAAAATCGAATAAAAGCAAAACGTAAAAAATTCACTTTTATTGCTGAGAAAAAAAAAAACAATATCTGTTGATGGCAGATCATAACAAGTTTAGAAGTTTCCAGATTCAATATTGTCTGTCAAAAAATAAAAAATAAATATGGAGCAAAAATTACTGATTCAACACCATGGAAGATACACACTAGCTTATATCAGAGATAGTATACCATAGAAGAAGAAAAAAACTCTGATACACTGACCAGTGTTTGATCATACACTTACAAAGGAGGAATGGGTATGGTTGAGCTGCTCTGGTGAGCATCAAAATTGCACAGCAGCTGCTCTGATTCGCAGACCTTTAAGATAACATTTTGAAAGGCGTGGCAGCCTTATTCTCTGGTCCAAATTTCACCCCCTTCAATTCCTAGTGGATCCGTGCAGTTTGTGGCGAATTCCAGCGTGCGCAGATGTCGTCTGCGGTACAGTGCTTGAGTCACGGGAAGAAAACCAAGATGAGGACTGTCAGAGGCAGTTGGCTGGTGTCTTTTCAAATGTGTGTCTTCTTTTTTTCGTAATAAAAGCGCTCGCCTCAGATACATCCCGGGTAGGGATCCCTCACGATAGCCATTAGGGATACTGCTGTCATACGCTGCTTATCAAATCCCGAACTGGTAATAAAAAAATAAAAAATAAAAAATAAAAAAAAAGCACACTTCCTTCCTTCAGAAGTCTGCGGAGCACAGTGCAGCCCGCAGGTCTGCTGCTCAGCCAGACAGCGGCCGTGTGACCGGCGCCGCCGCGTCTCGTAATTACCAGCAAACGAGTGGGGACGGGGGGGCGAGGCGTCCAGAGATCCACAGTGAGAGGACCCGCCGTACTGTAACCAGCACGAGCTCGTTAGCTCAAAGCAGCCCCCGTTACTTACTTACTTATTTATTTATTTATTTATTTAGGGGACAAACTTTTTTTTTTAAGTCCGCGCTTTTGTTTTTTCTCCAGTTTGCTTTGCTGCCGTTTGGAGCCTCGCTCCATGGTCACAGCGTCTTACAGGAGAACACGCGTCCCCCCCCCCCCCCCCCCCCCCACCGAATTTCACACGGCCAATCCCTGCTTGTTTCCGTGTTGGTTAAGCCATCCGTTTTAGCTGCACAGTTGTCATTTCCCATGCGTGCAGAACGTACCACCCCAAGCAGACGACAGGTGCCCAGCAAAACACAGGAGTCAACTGAAAGATCGAAAGAAAATGCTTTTTAGCAGCAGTGGAAAATCGAGATTCAGAAAATAGAAGTCCTCCCCAGCATTTTGTTTCCAATCGCCTGGATTTGCTAATTAGCACAATTCTTCAGCCAGTAGACAGAACTAATTAGTGAAATCAGATGCTTTCTGACTTTCCATCTCTGCCTTTTACTTTAAGCCCCCCCACCCCCCCTCCAAAACCCTAATCCTAAACACCCCCAGGCCAGCCTATGGACTATTATGCATAACCCACCAGGATCTGGCAGGCCCAGATTTTAAAGAGGGCATCAGTGCGCTGACAGCTATAGTCCTTTAGCCTTTAGTGTCCAGACCAAAGTATGTTTTTCTTTTTTTTTCTTTTTTATTTAGTTCTGACGACTCAAGTAGTGTTGCATTTTTACCTTTAAGTATTTAGCAGACACTCTTTCCCAGGTTCGCAGGCATTTTTACACACAATCCTTTAATACAGCCTGATGTTTTACTGAAGCAATTCAGGTTAAGTGCCTCGCCCTAGGGTACAAAAGCAGCAGCTCACCTGGGAATACAACCAACCTTTCGCCTACAAAGGCCGGTTTCCTAACCACCAGACTACAATGCTGCACTTCACCGAAGGGATAAATCACTGAGGGTGAAAAGACAACGCTGTTCGGACGTCGAGAAGCGGAAGTGGTGGTGGGGGGGGGGGGGGGGGGGGTCAACTGGATATTAAATGTTGCGGACAGCGCCTGATCTAGGGGTAGAGGAAGTTCTACAGAGTTTTTTAAACCTTGCTTTTTAAACGGTTTTCTCTGTAGCCGCCGAAACTGAGACAGGCATCATTTCACGTCGCCCCCTCACACTCAGACTCAGACTCAGACAGGCAGTGAACATCGGCGCCGGCGCCAAACCGGGGAGCAGGAGCCGCAGATGTGAGGACTGGCAAACTGACAGCCTCGCGCGTAATTAAAATGACTTCCGGCAGACTCTCCACGCCATTCTCTGCCGTCTCTCGTCTCTTATTTTAAATGTCAAGCTCTCTGCGCAGCTTACAGTTACGCAATCCTTTTTAAAACCGTATGACGGTTAATTTTTTTTAAAGAAAAAAAATAAAATACTTGATGAAAATGTGATCACGGGCATAACGTTATATTATCTTGGGTACTGGAAAAATGACAGGAATCATATTGTACGGAGTGTTTACCTGACACACTTTAATTACTTTCATGAAGTTAATTAATGCAACGAAGCTGCGTTCGGTTAGCATAATTTAATAGTCATGCTGATCTTTATATCGTACGCATGGCAGGGTGGGCTGTGTCAGCGCATCCCCTTCATTTCATAGCACAAATCAGCTTCTGCTGTTTGATACTGATGAATATAGTCAACAGGCCATGGAGGAATCAACAACACAGTTAAGTGTAATTAGCTACTTGGTGCCAGCATACATTCAGCAATATATTGTAAGATTGTACACTGCCCCACGTGAATGTACATTTGTATATTTCTAATATATTCTTATCTCAACACCTATTTACTGAGATACAGAGCTGTAAAGTATCAATCTTCTCGTCTGTTCTGTCTGCCTTACGTCATAAGTGTTGCTATGCACATGTACTCGAATAGTCAGCCTGAAGAAGTTAACTTTTTTTATAAAGTGCCATTTGAATGTCATAGTCATTTGTCTCCAGAACACACGTGGCTGGGGCGATGTGTAACTCCTTACAGATCCATTGTTCCCCCCCCAGACCTCAGTGACACACCAGTGGATATTAATCAGGTTAAAATTGCCAGTTGTCAGCTGTAAAATTCTCCATTGTGTTCCGCCGAATTCCCTTAACCCTGGCGTACTCCTGTTAAGTGCATGAAACCGTGCTCGGCCCCCCAGACTTATTCAATTATGCGAAGTCTATTAAATCGTTATCGCGTGCCACTTCTTCTGACAGACCCGGTGCGGGGAACGGGTGAAAGAGAGTTCGCACAAACCGGCAGCTCGCAAAAAAAATCTCCCGCTAACAAAAGAAAAAAAAAAGAGATAACAACTGCTGAAAAGTGCCCACTGAACTAACAAAATCGTGTCTTTGAAACGATGTCAAAATATATCGAAGTTCGCAAGAGCACCTGTCACTCGGAAACGGTGTCCACTCTTGTCTGAATAGCTGCCACACCTTTTGTGTATCTTTGACAACAGTTGCCACTATTTATTTGTGACAAATGACGTCAGCTGATGGGGGAATAAGGGCGGGGGGGGTGGGGGGGGGGGGGGTACGGACGGAGGCAGGAGGGTTGGTCCAACTTCTCAGAATGCCTAATTGTGTTTCCCAACATTCATTTATTTTAATGGCACGCAGAAACAGAGCACTTTAATTGAAGGCAAGAGCACATCTGTAACATTTCTGCGCAGGCTACATAAAACACTTTCAGTACAGAGAACCCTTGGAGCTCTGTGTTCTGCCCAGTAATTGAACAGCTTCTTTTCTGTATTCCACGCAGCAGCGCCCACACACTCCGCTGCTATTTTCCCTCTAATTGCAATGAAATAAGCAATTCTGGCTCCGATAGGACCTGCTTAAAGTAATAGGGAGAGAGGGGCCGCTAATATGATTTGTGCCCCCCCCCCCACCCCCCCCCTCCCCTACCCCGTCCCCTCTCCCCTCCCTACCTTTTTTCTTTTGTGAACTGACAGTCATCCTCAGATGTTCAGGGGATTTTTTCTGGGAACGGGGTGTGAACCCGGCTACGCGTGCATCAGAAATTGCCCGGCCCGGGCTAACGCCACGAATCCCGCCGGCGACTGCGGCTCCTGACAAACGAGCGCCGTTCCGCGGGAAAGCCGGCGCCGATCTCGCGGTTACCGTGTGAGATGGAGTCGGCCGCGCGGGGTTGTTCTGCGTCCCGCCGCGAGCGGCTCGGGCTACGGACACAAACACAGAAACGCCGCCGCCGTCCACAGAGGAAACGCCAGGATCCCGCTGGTACTGTGCGTGTGTGTGTGCGTGAGCGTGTGTGTGTGTGTGTGTGTGTGTGTGTGCGTGTGCGTGAGTGTGTGTGTGTGTTTGTCTGGGTGTGTGTGTCCGTGTGTGTGTGTATGTGTGTGTGTGAGCGTGTGTGTGTGTGTGTGTGTGTGTGTGTGAGCGTGTGTGTGTGGGTGTGTGCGTGTGTGTGTGGGTGTGTGTGTATGTGTGTGCGTGAGCGTGCGTATGTGTGCGTGTCTGCGTGTGTGTGTGTGTGTCCGTGTGTGCGTGTGCGTGTGTGTGTGTGTGTGCGTGTGTAGGTGTGCGTGTCTGCGTGTGTGTGTGGGTGTGTGTGTGTGCGTGTGCGTGTGTGTGTATGAGTGTGTGTCCGTGTGTCCGTGTGTTTGTGTATGTGTGTGAGTGTGTGTGTGTATGTGTGTGAGCGTGTGTTTGTGTGTGTGTGCGCGTATGTGTGTGTATGTGTGTGCGTGTGTGTGCGTGTGTGTGTGTGTGTGAGCGTGTGTGTATGTGTGTGCGTGAGCGTGTGTGTGTGTGCTGATAGTATATCAGTATATCCTGTATCGTATCACCGTGTGTTTTCAACACGTTTTCATCTGTGACTTAGTCCATAATTACGGAACTTTCTGAATGATGCAGCACAGCCATCGCAAGGCCAAACTCAGTAACACATTAACCCTCCACCTCAATAATTATCCCAGGTTTGTTTTACACATTAGAGAATCCCAGACCACCACTTCTGCTCTCCACCCGTTACACTGTAATTTGAAAGGCACTTGACCAAATACCGCTTCACACCTTGCTTAGGTAGACACCACAGTATCCATCCGCCACCAAGAGCAGCAATTCCCATGTTAATGTTAATTAACTACAGGCAGGAGAGTGCTGTTCCATAAAAACATCACTGCGATAACAGCATTATAAGTGACTCCCTGTTGAGAACCAATTATTGAGTTTTGCCTCAGAGATAGAAGTCTGTTGATTGGCCCATGGTACTCAGTGACCAGGTAACTCCGCCCATTGTGTGTTCTGCAAAGCCTTGTGCTCTCATCACTGAGATTAACTCCGGGCTGCCCATCCTGTTCCATCTACTGTCCTGTAGGTTTTCATTCAAACCCTTGTTTGGCACACCTGATTCAACTAAGTAACAGCTCAACAAGATCTCTAGCGGTTGAGTGGTGAGCACTTTTTTAGGGTTGGAGTGAAACCCTACAGGATGTTATCTCCAGGAACAGGTTTGGGCAGCCCTGGATTAATGCCCATTGTGCGTTTAACAAAGCCTTGCTCTCCAATCATGGCACTCAACTGATGAGGTCTCCCTATAGCGCTGCTTCTCCCCCACCGCCCCACCCCCCCACCCCCCACCCCCCCGCGAGGTCCGGCCCCTCACCAGAAGAGCAGTCGTCCCCTCCGAATCCCTCCTGGCAGGCGCACATGCCCCTCCTGCAGGTGCCCTTCTGGCTGCAGTTGTTGGCGCAGGTGGCGAAGGAGCAGTCGTCCCCGGCGTAGCCCGGGCGGCACCGGCAGGTGCCGTTGACGCAGAAGCCCTGGTCGGAGCAGTCGTTGAGGCAGCGTCCCGAGGAGCAGTCCTCGCCCGCGTACGCCTCCTCGCACACGCACTCGCCGTCGATGCACAGGCCCCGCCCCGAGCAGTCGCCGGGGCAACGGGCCTCCGAGCAGTTGTCCCCGCCGAAGTCGCGGTCGCAGACGCACTCGCCCTCCACGCACACGCCCTGGCCGGAGCAGTCGCCGGGGCAACGGGGCTCGGAGCAGTTCTTGCCGGCCCAGCCCTCGTCGCACACGCAGCCGCACGCGTCCATGCTGAAGCTGCCGTGGCCGCCGCAGTGCGGGACGAAGTCCAGCCGGCCTGCGGGAGAGCGCATCAGAACGCCGTTAAAGGCACGCCCGTATTTCAACACGCAGGAACTCCAGCAACCGCTAATACCTTAAAACCGACATTGCCATGGCGATTCGTTTCAAATGATTTAGATAGATACATACAGATAGATTTCACCCACCAGATATTGACATGAGCTTAATTGGCTGACATTAAAAATAAAAATAAGATATATATATATATATATATAAAGTATTCAAATGTGTAAAAATGACATGGCCACTTTAAATGTTCAAAAGTCAAGTCAAGGCAAAAGGCTCGCTCAGCACTGTGTAAACGCAGACCTTGGAGTCCCTCAAAGCGTTCTTTCAAACGGCAAAATTCAATCCCGAGGTGTGTGAAATTGTTTGAGAACACGGATCAAAGCCATTTTGCGGTACCACAGGATATGAATGGGCCTCGTATCCAAGCGCATACGACACATATCCTGTGAACTGCTTGAAGTGGCTGAACGGAAAAAACGGAACTGATCCGATTTCTGGTTCTGGCGCTCGCGTAAGGGGGCGGGGCCGGACTCACCAATGGCGGCGCTCTCTCCGCAGCACCCGGCCCCGCACTGGGCCCGGAGCAGGGACACCTCGCGCTCCAGCATCTCGATCCGGCTGGCCAGCTGCTGCACCGTGCTGGCCGCGGGACAGGCGCAGGCCTGTTTGGGGATGTTGATGCGGTGGGTGAAGGTGACCTGGCTGTCCAGGTCGGACGTCTGCTCCACGTACTCGGAGACGGGGGGCGCGGTCTCGCCCGGGGCGGCCCCCCCGCCCCCTCGCCCGGGGGCCGACTCCAGGTCCACGGAGCACAGGGACTCCAGGGGCACGTTGATGTTGTAGACGTGGTTGAAGATCATTGGCTGGTCCTTCGACGTCTGGTTGCCCGGGGCGACGTCCCCGTCCAGAGCCTGCCGTCTGACGCGGGCGGTCCTCACCAGCCCCTCCCCGTGGACTGTGTTGCCAAGGACGCCCAGGGCAACCAAGGCCAGGCCAACCAATGAGCTCCTCGGTGGCATGGCGCTCCCACAATGCATCGGTGGTTGCTAAGTGACCGGCTGAGGGTTCCCCCAAGAACAAGCTCAGGACTGGTTCTGTTGGACAAGGGCAAAAGAGAGACACGGAGGGGTTCGTTAACGATAAATGAAATTTTAACTGAATCAATCAAAAACTACAAGCCATGTCAGCGACAACACCACGATAGACACTTTCTAGTGCACATTCCCAGTTTGGATGTTTTGCCGGGCAAGTTGACAACACTTATTCTTTCCCAAAGGAAGAGATTCATTAAAATTTTCCACACTTGTACAATCACAGCGTTGACATAGAAAGGTTTTAGTTTAGGGATTACTGTAACTAAGAATTCTTTACTTAATTTAAAGGGGCTGATGGCAAAAAAAAAAAAACACCATAAAATTTATTACAGAGAGAAGATGACTCCCGATAATAGACTCCATTATAAAGCCCCTGGTCAGGGAGAGATAATCTACAGTGACATTTTATGTCTGTGTTAGACTGGAAGATCATTTTGGGAGTATAAACCCTTTATCAACACAGAATCAGCAGAATACAGATGGGAGGCTTGCACGCGGTAAATGGCATGTCCTTTGATTCTGCTTATTGAGGGGAAAAAATAGAGCATGTTTACAAGAGTGATTTTCCCTCAGACTTAATTTCTGGAGACAGGGACACAATACATTGATACTACAGTAAGAATCATAAATACAGGTGTCCTAAATAGAGTTGCCAGATCTGCAGTTTTGGACCAGAATGTCCGGGTTGCCAATTATTTGTACAGGTCCTGACGATTTGTATAAATGTCTGGTTGGAATAATAATTTGAAAATTGACTGCTAGTTTGTAATGAGTTCCATCTTCCATTCGCACTGTAACATTTTTTTTTCACCTTGATTCCCCACACCTCCCCATGGTCTGCAATCGGTTCCGACACCATCCTCCCCACTTTGCCTTCCAGCTTCAAGCTGTCCTATATGGCCTATGTGTGCGTGTGCATGGTGTCCGGTTTAAGTTCCACATCTGGCAATCTTAGTCCCAAATGGGGACTTGAGGGTCTGCATTAGTTTTTTTTATAGAGAACATCCATTACATCTAACAGGAGCCCATTTAATCAATTTTATTTTATTATGTAGTCCATTTGTGTTTTTTTGTTTTTCTTATTTTTTATTGGCAGTGGCACAGACTCCTCCCCCTTCCTCCAGAAATCATCCCCCCCCTCCCCCGCCCACTGCCTGCTGTTCTGTACAGGCCTCCCTCGCTCAGACACAGCCTCAGTAAGGTTATAACGCCTGTCACAGCCGTGATAAATTGCACTCCCAGGCGAAACTGTCCAGGGGCCGGACATAATATAAAGGGACGTATGGATGGAGCACGGAGCGTGTCAATCATTTCTGCGGGATCCATACAGAAGGCGCGATGCCTTTAAACAAACCGGCCCGGGGGTGTTTAGGCGTGCCTCCCACCCCCGCCGGCTGATTTATGAGCGTGGCCTTGCGAGCGGGGGGCTGAGTTACCTCCGAAACGCTCGCCTTTCTGTGAGCGCCCCGTTAGAGCTCCGCCCGCTCGACCCGACGCAACCCGCTCTACTCACACAAAAAACAAAAACAAAAAAAAAAAACAAAACAAAAAAACGTCAACCTGAGAGACAAGACACAGGCATGGATGCAGAAAAAATGTCCGTTCTCAGCTTTGGTGTACCTTTGGCTTTTTTGAGGTGGCGCAACTGCAGGTCGGGGCGAGTTCAGCGATCGCTAATGTTAGCTTAGCGATCCGCGTTTTTGTGAGGGGGAGACAAAAAAAACATTTGAGTTATGAATCAAAGATCCTCAACAAAATGTCAAGTGAACCCAGGACTCAAACTCAAACTACAAACAGAGTTTGAATGTTCCTATCAGATACATTACACTGTACAGCTAACCCCCATAGTGTGCCAAGAAAAACATATGGCCTGTGCACTATGCTAATGCTAGAAAGAAACTCAATGTACTTGCACTTGAGCATAAAATTGACATTTCAATGCCTAAGGGCCTTTGACAAGGCCAGCACCAGCCACAGAAGGACGAACAGAGCTTAAGATGCAGCCGGCGCGGAAACTGAGACGCAGTAAAACGTGACGCGGTGACACTGCGCTATTACGGCGCAATTATCCGTCAGAAAGAATTACGCAGAAATTAAATGCCACTGCCACAGGTTTCTCCTCCATAGCGTCTCTTAATGAGTTTAACCGCACAGCCCCTGCACAGCAAAATAACCAGCGTTAATTCAACTGCAACAGAGTTTACATGAGTCCAAGAGACCACGAGCTCAGTGTAAGAGTTGATTTAATGCCAGTCATTTTGATGTGCGTGGAGACCAGCGCCACAGATGAACTGGCACAGTAGGGGCTCTCCAGTCCTCTCCTCTCACCTTCCCTCCGCGCCACCTAAACTGGAAGGTGCCCTTATTGTCATTGGGGTTTGAACCCGGGTCCCGCGTCGCCTGTACGCTCTCCCGCGCGGGCCTCCGGCCTGCCCCCCTCCGCAAACCCCGGAACGCGACAGGCCGGGCCAGCTCTCAGGCGACCGGACCAAGATGTCGGCGAGTCTTATTTTGCCAACTCCAGCTTGGCACGGGGAGGGCTCCGCAGCGGGAGAGCACGCGCGCGCGGGGGGGGGGCCTCGCCGGGGCTGATTGCTCAATTAGGACGGCTGGCAGGCGGTCCGGCGTGGGGCCGCTGGGCGCCCGCCGCTCCGAGGCACGCCATTTTCGGAACGCCCCCGTCGAACCCTCCGTATCGGAAATTACCCCTCTGCACAAAAAAAGAGGGTCGTTACCCCTCGGCGGGGGGGGGGGGTTGGGGAAGGTGACGGCGACAGCGTGGAGACTCTGCGCAAGGTGTTGCTGCGTGTCTGCCACGTCGCACGGCAGCGCGGGCAAGCCAAAAGCTGCTCTGGGAGCCAGCCAAAGCACAATATTATGGGATGCTGTTTTTAACGTTCGCTGAAATGTACCGCAAATGTCACGAAGCAATATGAGGAAAAATTCGATTATTTTTAGAATTCATATTCATTTTAAAGTGTGATATGTCACAGCTTATTTCAGCTGGGTACATTGAATATTAAGATTATGTACATAACCATACTAATCATAATAAAGTAGGGGTATTCATGCATTATCTGAATATTTTCAGAGAATAAAATAGATATCTATAATTATTTTTTAAGGTTTCATCCTGTTTATTTACTTCTTTCCAAAGGATTTTGAGGCATGCTGAAACACTGGGAAAGATCGGACATCACAATCTTAAGATTTTTATGTAATTATTCAAGAGAGGCCAGAAGAAAGTGTGGTCATCTGGAAGGCTTTTCACCTCACAGACAGATGAAGGTAGGAGAGAAGAGGGGAGAAGTAATTTTTTCCGCCCTTAACTGCTCTGAAATATGCATGAGATGTATTGCTTTTCTGTCTAATGATTTTCTATTGATTACCCAACATTCAGCAGGAGCATCGACGAATGCACATAACTTTTTTGTCGAATTCCCGATAAGAAAATAATATACGTGCGTATAGAGAAGGTGGAGACACAACGACCGCGTGTAGACCAGCTTTATATGCGCATAGGCCTACTCGTTGCCTTGCACCGCAAATCACAGCTCTACCCGGAAATGGGTATTTTGTTGTGTCGTTTTAAGCGGCCATTCCCAGCAACAAATTTACCGCACCCTTTAAAAATCCTGCACGTTCTGCTTTCACCTTGGCATGAACATGGTACTGCCATCAAGCCAGACAACTCAATATACTGTATCTAGGGTGTAGTGCTCTTGGAAGATGTTTGCCAATTTGATCTGATATTTGCAGTGTATTAATTAATTCATTAATTCTTGGATTTGGGTAAGAGAGGCCAGTGTTTTTTTCTGTGCCATTCGTGTGGGGCTAGCTGCAGTGTATCCTATGCAACTGGGTGATTTAGATAATTGGTTCACGTGATAGAAGCTGATAAAACGAGAACTACTTTATAAAGTTCACGGAGAGTGAAGGTCTGGTTAAACTTTTAGTGAACTGTCTGGCGCCTATTGCTGTGCTGATTGAAATATATGTTGTCCAATCACGCTGCGTGATGGCGGGTTCGACAAGAGGTCAAGTGGGAACTAGTTATGCTGAAACCACACTATACGCGGCAACGGCCGCTTGTCGCCGCGCCGCGTCCCCACAGTCGGCTGTTTGTGGGCGTGTCACCTATTTTTGACAGACAGTTGTGTTCGTTAAATGTTGACCAGGTTTAATATCGTGTTTCATATTCATTGTCCTGTCGGAATAAAAATCATTTTGTAGTAACCTAGATCTGAAAGATGTTAGTCAGCTGCCTAGCTAGGCTGTTTAATGTCTACAACCAACAACAAAAACATTGTCTGACGAATTAGCCAGATAATTCCTTCAAAGTTGTATCTGATTAGCTAGCTAGGTGGCTGGTAGAAACGAACAACTAGCAACTAATACATTACGAAGATTTTTTTTGTTTGTTATTGTTTGTTGTTACTCACTGTAGCTACACATTAGTTAGCTTAGCTAGGCAGCTTATTAACATTTTCAGAGCTAGATTACTGCAAAAATGATTTTTATTCAGACTGGACAGTGATAGTAGCTAACGGCGATAACTACATTGCAGAGTCACCGACAATTTCAGAGACTTTTCTCCACGCTATTTCCTCTTATCAGTGTCTCTGTAGGAGATTTTATTAAGTCGGGAAACCCGATGTGGAAATTACGAGTTAGGTCCTCCATTGTGGAACGATAGAATGTGGAACTAAAATTAGAAAAAAATAGGGACAATTTACTTGACGGATCATTATATCACATCAGATTGGTTACCGCGACGCGGCGAGGGGGTCAAAGTTGAATTTTTGCCATCTCCACTGCGGCCTCGCCGCTCCCGCCGCGCCGCCGGCAATCCCAAAATGCCCTGCGGGGGCTGGCCGCCACCCCTCATTCAAAATGAATGGAGGCGGCTCCGCCGCGCGGCGGCGTAAAACTGTTTCGTGAAATTGAGTTGAATGCACGTTTTGGAATTGATTATCGGTTTTCGCCATCGTCTTTGAATTAAGTCGCGGTACGGGATGGGAAGGTGCGGACGTTTTGGTGTAAATTCCAGTTTTTCTTATTTTCTTCTCGACGAAGTGTTTTCTCTACTGTTTCGGTTTAGCTAACCTGCAGCTAGCCTCACGAATAGGACAGCACGCGGCTGGACGAGTGTGTTTGTGTCGGACCTGCATTCGGATCGCCAGTGACTTGTTTTCCTGTGTGTGTGAGTAAACCTCAACATTATTCTTGTGTGGATTCATATGAGCTCCAACATGCGCGCCAACGTATAAAGACAAACTGTGCACGAACAGCCTAAAACCCCGGGTTATTTTCTTTAGTTTGTTATTTTGGTTTGGTGTTCATTTCTTTCATTTAATACTGTGACAGTTAAAGGGGCCATGCAATGTGTATGGGCTGCCTAAGTTTGAATGGCGTCAAGTTGATGGCACTTTGGTGTTTTTTTTTTTTTTTAAGTAAATGCCACTATTGTAGTTAAAGATATATTCTGGACTGTGTATAGTGTTATTGCATATTTTTCTCTTGAAATTGATTAAGCTCATTATAATTTGGTGTGTTTTGGTATTGTGGTTTTACTCCTTATACATGGAGTCAAATGTTACGCACAAGTAGAGCACCATTTTAGGTTAATAAAATAACTGGTTCTTTGAGTGTGAGTGCTCAAAGTGGGGGCTCGTGAGTCAAAGTGTTTATGCATGGGAGTCATTGTTCACAAGCAGTATAGCTACATACTAACATCTTTAAAGCTACCTGAGGCCTCCCAGTCTCCCAGGTGAGATCCCTAGACATAGAGTAGACTGGTGCATCCCATCACAGCTCCTCCCATGCATTTTAGTGTATTAGTGGAAGTTTCATAGGTTTCAGTATTACCTATGTATATTATGTAAATGAGCATTGTGGTGGGAGGGCTACAAGGGCGTCGACAGCTGGAGTCTCAGGTCAGTCTCGACCGGTAGGCTATTAACGTCTCGACGGTTAAACTCGTCTCTGTTTATCTCCGGCACACATCGCCCCAGCGTTGACCTTAATCACGGGTCAGGCCACCTCAACAACCGGAGCTGACGGGACGAGCGGAATGAGGAGTTATCGCTCGATCCTAGCCCAGGAGCACCGGAGAGAGACATTTGATGGCGCTGTCAGATATTGTGAGGGAAAAACACGTGGAGTGCAGCAATGTTCTCGCCAGACCCTCATGTTTTCCTAAATCAATCACAATTGAGGTCAAAGTTTAGCCGGATGCATTCTAGCATAAACGCTGTAACCGTGTCTTCCGGCTCTTTAAATAAATAAAAAATAAATGAATAAAATAAATAAATAAATAAATAAATAAATAAATAAAATAAATAATACAGTTGCATTTTTAACTTAGAAGACTGTCATTCCTCAGCCGGGGAGCTGAATGGCAGCCCAAAAACATTGTTTCCAAATGAACAATATCAAGTCATCCTGTAGTGGGCAGTATACGAAATGTATTGGCTCATAAAAATGGAATTGCTTATTGTCAGAGTAATTGTTTTCTTCAGTTCTTTATACATGCTGTAACTTGTAATGTGCTTTTGCAACTAATAAAAAAAAAAGATCATTTTGATTATACATTATCTTTAAATGGTGCAAGAAAATCACTGATGATAAAATCAAAGATGATAAGATATTGTGCAGCAATCTGACATACTGCTCCAACGCACTGCCATTGTGAATGTAAATACATTCTTTTACATTGGCAGTGTGTCAATGTTTCTTGTGGTCATGTGGCTTTCTTGTCGCTTTAAAATTACAAGCATAAAGAAAAGACGTGATTTTCAATGCACAACCACTCACACACACAATGTACCGAAATTATCCTCATCTTCCCATCTTCCACTCACAGGTAAATTACGTAAGTTTGTCCCTTAGCCAAATTCTAAGGCGTGCAGGATGTAAGCATTTGATACAAGAAAATCATAATTCAGTCTTAAAGGCTTTCAGAATTTCTCATGATATAGAAAATTATAATGTGCAGTATGTCCATTAACTGGTGAAATAAAGAAAAATGTTCATATTACACAGATAGCTATCACAGCAGAAATATGCTTCATGCTTATTTGGGCTTTTTCACCTTTTACGCAATCAAGCAGGCTATCATTTTCAAGCAGCAGCTACTTTTCAACCATTGAGAATGCACAGAACAGTATCCAGAAAGCAGTGGGAAAATCAGCTTAGATGCTGAACAAGCCGTGGGCTGCATATTTCGCCGTATCCAAAACCACGTCCAGAAACGACAGTGGCAAGGGATGGCTTACAGCAAACGCCTGACGGAACCAACAGAAGAGCCCTGCTTCGTGTCCCGATTTCCATCACGATCCACTTTCACCAGGTACACGATTGGTGTTGACGGTTCCTGGGGATGGCAAAGCGTGCCGCTGCTACTTGCCTTGTGCTGGCGCCACCGGCGTTGCCAGTTTAGCTTTCTTTGTCGCTACATTTAGCGACTTTTTGACCGTCCTAGCGACTAAAAACTTATCTAGCGACTAGCGAGAAATTTGGCGACTTCTCGCAACTTTGGCAACCTCCATTCTCGTTGTCGAGCAACAGCAAAAATTTGTGAATGACGCCGCGTCAGGCGTCACCCTGTTAGAGGGCATCCGCCCCCCCCCCCACCCCCCATAGTGATTTTTAGTGACATTTCGGAGACCCTATAGTGACTTCTGGTGAGATTCTTTTGGCAACACTGCACCACGCCCGATTACACTAGCCCCAGTTTCCCAGGGGACCAGAATCCCAGTAACAACACCAAACTAAAATGCGTTCTCGGCCGCTTCAAAGGTGGGATACAAGCTTACAAATCGTGAAATCGGGCGAGATCTTCCAGTTGAGTACCAAGAGAGAGAGAGAGAGATACTGGGGAGGAAAACAAAGTTGTACGGGTTATATTTCACCTCCTCCTGGACCTTTGATAAAGATAAAACAGGTGTAGAAGCCTCTGGCTCCAGCGTTTTCAACCCCCTTTCCAGCACAGCATTGTGCAGCACTTGAAATGTGTGCATGTGCGCGTGCGCGTGCGTGCGTGTACGCGTGCGTGCGTGTGCGCACATGCGGTCATACAGTATTTTCCCTGCGGTTGGTGCAGACTGAGAATCTCTCTCTCTCTTTCTCTCTCTCTCTCTCTCTCTCTCTCTCTCCCTCTCTCCCTCTCTCTCTCTCTTCCTTTCTCTCTCTCTCTCTCTCTCTCTCTCTCCCTCATGTTCAGCATACGTTCTGCACTCGCTGGCCAGCTGGAGCGGGCGGATAAAGAGATATCCGCGGCGGATCTCTGACGGGGGGGCCACGCCTCGCGCACCGCTCGGCCACGCCGCTTATCTGCAGACAAGCATCGGGACCCGGGAGCGAATCGGTGACCCCTATTTGTGCAGGTTAATGCGCGGGCACCTCGACAAGCACGGCGGCGCCATTACCCAGCTTCCTCTGACGCACCCAGCCCCCCTTGTAAATCTCGCACTCGCCACATTATGATTCTATTCTCATTACCTCGGCGGCGCTCGCCAAATTGCCTTGTCTCTCAGGATCATCGGACGCCGGGTTCTTTTCCTGCACCTGCGACCCAGTAGTTTAACGCAACTCTCCCTCCACCGCCACTTGCTCTGCGGCGTCCTCGACGAAGAATCGGTACAAACGCACGCCACAGACAGACGTAGCCAGCAGAGGCCGAGCCGATCGGGCATCCGAAAATTAAGAACAAAAAGAAAGAAAAAGGAAAAAAAAAAACAGATGGGCAGAAGCTCTTACGTCTGTAACGCTTCCACAAACGGAGATGCCAGCTTCAGTTCTTGGCGACGTGTTTCTTCCCCCATTTACATTTAAATGAATTGGCACTGCGTATGTATGTATACAGCAGCCAGGTACGCTTGGGCTGTTCCAAAATGAATTTGAAAGTTCCTAAAAAGAAAATAAATATTGCAATCCTTGTGAAGTCCAGTCCATCTGATATCAGTGAAGAGAACAAATTAATTTACTGCTTTTTTTACTATCACATCTGAGGATGCCTGTCAGGGTAGCATTTATCTGGTTTGTTGTATAGTCATTCATTCATTCATTCATTCATTCATTCATTCACTCACTCACTCACTCACTCACTCACTCACTCACTCACTCACTAATGTATTCATTCCCCAGGATACACAAGTAGAGTAGATGTGAGGAGATAAAACTGATACACCTGGTTTTAGTGAATTACCAGGGCTTTGATTATCCAGGTCTACACAAATTTACTGAAAGAACAAGCCTTCACTTGCTGAACTCTGGGTTTCATGATTGAATTTACAATCCTCAGTTATGCCCAAAAGTTCTTGATATGTAGCTAATGTACCATATAAAATATAAGTTCTGATCAAAATTCTGTGTTGTCAAAGTGACACATCCTCAACTTCTTGGCTGTGGTCCAAGACACGTGTAGCTGCCATGACATGTGGCAAAATGTTAAAAAATATATTGAATTCAGGCATTTTGATGAATGTAGGCATTTTTTGATTAAAAATGTATCACCGGTGCTGTGAAGATTTTCTTCGAATAAATCTATAAACATTTATCAGTGTTGAATTACAGAACTCATACGAGTAGCTCCATAAAAAGATTAACTATGGTTAGGGAAAGGTTGAGAATTTACAGATTAGATGATATAAATGATTTGCAGGTGCGTATGCTCAAACAAGCTCTGGTTTTGTAACTAATTTCTTTCTAACCATTCAGCACAAGAAAAACAATCTACTTAGCTATTTTTCAGCTCTGGCTCCCTGTGTGTAAACAATATTCCGGCAGGACAGCCGGGGGATAAATTACACAGCCTGTGTGCGGTACAAAATTAATTTTCAAACTTAACTTCCACCGAAACTGTTATAAATATTACTTTTGAAAATAAACTGATTTTGTTTCTTCTCGCTGATCTGTTTTTTTTTTTGTTTGTTTTTTTACCATCATTTTCGGCACATTGGGTACACATTTCGGAAAGGTGTACCCAATGTGCGAGAACCTAGGTCCCGGCATTCACCTCTATGATGACACGTGGCTTAAAAAAACGTAGGCGAGAAGATAACCGTGAAGAACATCCTGCCTCTGTCTGTCGCTCACTTTGTTCCCGTAGGATGACATGAGCAAGCAGCCATTGTGCTAGCAGGTAGCTACGCTAAGCTCAGCAGGTTTGGGGGGGAATAACAGAATGGCGCATTAATGGAGAAACGGGAAAGCGGAATGCTCATTTAGATGCAGCGGGCTCGCTGGTTCAACTCCGCGCGCGTGTGAATGGCGCGCGATTGGATTTTATATTGTGCCCCATCGGCCGACACTCGTTCCTCATTCAAAATAATCACACCCGGGCAATTCCAGTCCCCTCGTCACACAATGCTTTGCTTTGGAGCTAACTGCTTTCCATTTTTTAGACTTCTTAGTCATTTTCCCCTTGCCTGTGCATACTTCTTTTGGGCAGCTTTGAAGCAGCATATTTTAGAGTGTGCATCACAAGGCCACAAATCCAAGGTGGTGAATGGTTTTTTTAGGTTTTTGTCTTTCAGATTATTCAAAGTATTTTAGAAACTATGTGTGTGAGTGGGAGAGAGAGAGGGGGAGAGAGAGAGAGAACGAGAGAGAGAGAGAGAGAGAGAAAGAGAGAGAGAGAGAGAGAGAGATTCTCAGTCAGCACCAAACGCAGGGAAAATACTGTATGACCGCATGTACGCATGCACGCACACATACACACACACACACACGCGCACGCGCACACATACACACACATACGCACGCACACACGCACACATACACACATACACACATACACGCACACAGATGGCATTTCGGCATTTATGTTGACTTGTGTATGCTGGCAGGAAAGCCTACATACAGAATACTGCACATAATCTTTGTCTTAATATTACAGCTTTGCCAAATAGCCAGCCATGTTGTAATCATCATATCAGCAGTCATATAAAGGTTACATATATTCAGTACCAGCACGCCTTGTTGAATTCAGGTATACATTTGTCTGTCTGTGCAGCAGCTAAACTCATCTCTCTGGACTATCTGGCTAATCAGGCTAATTAGTTAGCTGTTGCATGAAGCAGCACTTCCCATCAATTCACCTGTCTGCTGAATTCTTCAGGAGAGGCTGAATCCAATGCAAAAATCATGACATCAAAATCACTGTTGGTAAGCCCTCGGTTACCGGTGGAATACTTTTTCTTAATCAAGTTAATATGGATGGAATCAACGAGTAAACTTATGAAAGTGTGACCTGCTTTTTTCAGCCTGTAGCCCGCTCACAATTCCCTTATTCCAAATCTTCTAACGTATATAAAAGCGCTGATCTTTGAAATTTAGATTGTCGAGCAGTGCTGCATAATTCCTGCCAGGGTGGCGAGAAGCCACAAGTGTGACGAGACGAGAGATGGCGAGCATTCGTCTTTTCCGTAGACCAAAAGGGAAGGAGCTTGTTGGGTCGAGGAGTTGAAAATTACTTTTTGTTCGGTAGCAATGCGATGCCTTGATTTACCAAGTGTTTGCATTGATATGGATCTGAGGTAAACTGCTGTTCGGCCAGAAATTCACCTGATTGGCTCTGCCAGTTGGCAGTGCTACAACTTTAGAGTTTGAAGTCTGCTATGCTGAGGTTGAGACTTGCATCGCACAGTGTCCTTGAATGACTGAGCCGTCCGTGGAAGACTAATATACTCCATAGCTGCAGCTGTAGAGCTTCTACTAGGAAAAAAAAAGTTCACTGAAGAACTCTGGTTACCATGATTACGATACAGAACTGAACTGGCAAAATCAGCATTGCACTATTGCTCAGTTCTTTATTTCTAAAATAAAATAAAACAAATTATAGAAGGTTTCTCTCTCACCACTGTCATATTTGAAAAGAAAAGTTTCATAAGGCCAGCGACTGAATATCACAAAATAAGTATTTGTTTGGTGACATGGACTCTCTCCCAGTCCTGCTAGAACTTTCTGAACAGCTGCATCATGGGAAACCCATGTTATATTGGAATTATGTAATGTAATGAAAACAGAAAGTGTTGGCCTGGAGGCACACTTAAGCACAGATCCTTTTTCACTCTCTTTAACCAAAGTATTTGGAACGTATAGTGCCTGAGCGTTCACCTTCTTTCTGTACGATTGTACGGACATCCAATTCTGGGGTGTCCAAAAAGCCATATAAATTCACTGCAGTGTTAATACAGGCAGGCAAGAATATTCCTTAGTGAGGATTACAGAAGTGAAATGTAAATTTCCACAGGACGCGGAATCCCTGTCAGCTTCCAGAGCTACAGATATAGGGGTGTGAATGATGTGTTATGCTAACAGCTCATTATGCCTGTCAACATAACTGATTTCAGCAAAACATCAAATGTTTTGCCACACAAAGTTTGACGGTCCTGAACAGCCACACCCATAACAGCAGAACACCATAACAAGAATGACACTGCTCCCCCTCCCCCTCCCGTCTCCTAGATGCTGTCTCCCACTCGTCAAGCAAACTGGCATTGGCACACCCCACCCCCCCCCCGCTCTTATTGTAAGCTGTTCTCTTCCTTTATCTTAGGGGCAGCTGTATCTTCGTGGGCCAAGACTGACAGTCATTGTTCTGCTTCTTTTTTTATCATCAGGATGTAAGAACTGTCTCGACTTTGCCTTGGTGGCACAAAAGGGCTGGGAGCTGTGGGTGGTGATGTGGGCGGGGGTGGGGTGGGGTGGGGGGGGGGTTTGTTTGAAAAGAGCCGACGGAACATGACACGATGCCACGCCATGTCACGGGGACAGCGTGACAGCTATCGCAGCCCGGCAACGCGTTGCGTAGCACGCGCCTCGGGTGCCAAAACAGAGAGAGAGAGAGAGATATCCCTTTCGCCCCTGTGAATATTTCATCCGCCGCGTTCTCGAGAAGCGGGGGCCACTTTGCGGTCTCGGGCTTCAGCCTCATTCCGGATTAAGGGCTTTAAGGGGTCCGGTGGGCGGTTAGGATCCAGGCTTTCGGTGCTCAAGACTCACGCCGATGGTGCTCTGCCCGTCCGCCGCTCGGTACATCAGCGAATGGCGGCCTTCGGAGTCGCCATGACCTTCCTCCCCTCTCCGGAGGAGTCCTTTACACTTTTTTTTTTTTACGTCTGCCGCACTTGTAAGCGCGATTCAGTCGGTCACAGCTTGCATCTGCCTTTCGAAAGCTGCCGTAAATGCACTTCCTTTCAAGTAAGAACAGGATGGGGGTGGGGGTGGGGGTGGGGGTGGGGGTGGGGGGGCAAATTCACACGGCACAGGAAAAGAAGCCGCACCTTCCCGCCTACGGTTCTGAACACGCACTACAAAAACGCGGCCCAGAGAGCCAGGTGGAGCGGACGGACAGACCTTCCTCCGGCGCCGCCCACCACTGATTGGCCGTGTTCCTGCAATCACGCAGAATCCCCGCAGTTCACCCGGGTCTTCAGATTGCCGCCATCTCATTGGAAAGGCCTGCCGCCCTTTTCAGAGATGCCACGGGTCCCCTCGTCATTAGCATGCGAGCGCACGCGGACGCCCGCCAGGCCTGCTTTCGGCTAGGCTAGGGGCGAGACGGCTCGGCGGCTCACCGGCGCGGGGGGGCTGTTTGTCACCACCTTAATCACGCGTGGCGCCGGCTGCGGGGCGGGGGGGTTTGGGGGTGGCGCTAATCCTCACGCTGATTGGAGATCCAAGATCAAAGCCTTTCCCCAAAACTGTCACTTGGCAATCCCAGGCCCTTCGCCGCATATCACTGGCAATTAAGAGTCCCTTCAAAGCGCTTCATTAAGACGTTAAAGATGCCACGTTCCCCCCGGACCCCTCTGGAGGGGCTCTGGTGCCAGCTGCATCTCCACATCCTCATCCCCCCCCCCCACCCCAAACCCCCCAACTCCCCCCTTGTGAGGAACGCACGAGCACGCCGCCAAAAAAATAACAATCGCACGGGGTGTCTTCGGTCGTAAGCACCCCGTGTGATTGCACTAGCAGGAAAGATTCTGTTTCCCCCCCTTCCCAGTTCTGAGCGGTTCCCAGGCAGCGGCGAGGAGGATGAAGCAGCGTCACGGCGGATTCAGAAGGAGCCGGCCGCTAATTGAAACCGTGCCCGCAGTCGGGTCGGCGGGAGGGGGCATTAATGCGGGCTAGCGCGCTAGCGTAATTAGCAAACAACTGTAACTAAAGGGCGCGGGGCGCGGAGAGGCACGCCCGCCGCGATGAGCCTCCCCCCTCTCGACTCCGTGATTTCGGTATCAAGAGCCCGGAGCACTCGAGGGGAGAACGTAAGGCAAGAAAACAACTGGCACACAGGAACGGGAGGCACTCGCACTTGAACAGAAGCAGTACATAGACAAAAAAAAATAAAATAAATAAATCTCTCCGGTATCGGCGGCTAGGCCCGAAACAGCACTGTAAACAAGCAGCGGCACGTGTCCGGCCACGAGACACCAGGGAGAGGAGGATTTCTGTGTTCTTACCTAGCGCGAGTGAAATGATCCCTTCCTCTCTCTCCCTCTCCCTCCAAAGTGAGGAGTCGTGCTGCACCTGGCGACCGGCAGAGGAGAGGAGAGGCGTCACTGACACGGACTCCAGCCCTCACTCGCTCCGCCACTCACTGTCTCACGCCACCCGATCGGGGGGGAGCGGACGTACGGCAAGGCACACTCAGGTTCCAGGGTTTCCGTTTCGTTAGCGTGAGCGCGGGAGAGAGACGCCCCCTAATCACGTGTCTTTTTGGCGGTCGCGGCTGGGGGGTGGGGGGGGGGTGGGGGAGCTAACCGAGCCGCCCCTCGCTCGCTCGCTCGCTCGCGCGGCTGGGAAAACCGCTGCGTCCGCGGAACCCGTCAACCGCGAAGTGCCATTAACGCCGCCGAGTTCAATTTCCCCCGCACCCCGCTGTGACCTTCCCGCGTTTCAGCACCGCTGCTGACATGATAAAACCAGCGGTGTAGAGTAGATAATGTGGAGGGGAGATGAAATAGGGTCGCCGGATTCCCCCCCCCCCGGTTTTTCAATCAAAATGGTTTTCGGATTAACTGTACAGGTCCGGTTTGTGGTCCTGACCGGACAACATAATGCCCGGTCTGAGTACTTGATAGAAAAAAAAAAAAAAAAAAATACTGTTAGTTTGTAATGAATTCTTGTCTCTACCAACCCCTCCCCACCGCCCCATCCCCAGTCCATCATCCATTCCGATAGTGGTATAAATAATATTTTGGGGGGTGGGGGGGCTGGGGGACTCCAATGTGGCTACAGTCTGATGCTGGTGCCACCACTAAAATAATCCTCCTTCACATGAGATCCACACAAGCATGCTCAATTCCACAGTGAAAAAAAAACAACACTAGCCTGCAACCTCTGGGTTTCAAAGGTAAAAAAAAAAACAGAACCAGAGAAATCAATTTCCAATAAAAAAATTTTGTTGGTTTATATCAGAATGCACAGGCTCAATATAAAGACATCACAGCATAGCACATACAGTATATAGTTCACTTGGCAATATAGGTAGCATAGTAAGCATCTCTTCATAAACCTTCTGCCAAAGCAATACCCTCAGTTTTACTTTAGTTCTATTACTCCCCTGAATTTTCTTGGCATCTGTATTACCATGTCCACGAGAATAATAAAAGCAGTGCGTGTGCAGTTATAAATCTAGTGTAAGGTCTAACGAGGGGTTCAACCATTTCACTGTGACAGATAATAGCGGACCTGCATGGGCAACAGTGAGCTATTTGGAAAACTACAATTTTCTTTCTTTTTTTTCTTCTTTTTTTCGCATACAGGTATATCCTGAAAGCTATTCATTAACACAGCATGCAGGGTCACTTACAGTGCAGCTATTAGACACTTGGCATGGGTTACTGAAATTCAGGGTGGGTCTGGGCAATAGGGAACTTTCATGCCAATTTGATGCCCACCTCCAACACGTAATACAAACATGTCACACTATTTATACAAATGCACTGCACTGGAAACATCACATGGTGAAAGATGATGTGTAATTACTGCTCGGCCAAAAATAAATAGGTGGTAAATAAGATGTAAGAGGCGTTCCCCCCCACCCCCCGCAAGATGGGTGGGGGCAGATAATTGGATATAAACTGTACAGGTGCACAGTGAAATATACCCCACAGTAAAATGTTCAGTGTTAAATTAACTCTTACAGAATACATATGGTGCTTATGAGAACGTATGGGAACGATGTGAATCACATGCTATGGCCTTCACAGTCACCAGATCTGAACTCGATTGAGGTTTTGTACCGATTCGTTACACGGCGCTCTGCACCACTGTCATCAAAACACCAAATGAGGGAATATCTTTCGGGAAGACCGGTGTTCCATCCCTCCAGTAGAGTTCCAGAGACTTGCGGAATCTATGCCAAGGCGCATGGAAGCCTTTCTAGTGGCTCGTGGTGGTCCAACAGACACGTTATCCTGTCTTTTCCCCTTTAATTTTTCACCCGTCTGTAGCCTTCAGTGGAATTTAGAACATTAGGCATTTGCTGAATTTCCCTGATTAAATCCTGTTAATTCCAAAGGTGCTACTATCATCCAGTTACACAGGAGCACGTGCACTAAATACCCTGCCATGGGGAGGGACTGTGAGAACCTTGTGCGCTACAGCACGTGCAGCGGGCTGTTTACGTGCCATGTGTCAGGCCCCCCCCCCCCATGCCCCCCCCCCAAACACAAGTTTCTTGGCCTTAAAGAGTGAGAACGGTGTTATTCCCGCCTCTGCTCCCTGTGAATCATCGCTCTCTCCGCCTGTAATTCCTTATCTTTTTCGGCTATCCCATTTCCGATTTGTTGATGCTGCAGATGGATTCCCTCGCCATGGCCATTTATTACCTGTCAGGGGAGGGCGCTTTTCATCGTTTCTCTTTTCTGCTGGAAAAAAAAAAAAACGGGGCTTTTGAAAAAATGCACCTGGAGGAGGAAAAAAAAAGGCGTGGTACGTGCGGTGAAAAGAAGCGAACGCTCAGGCTTTGATGTTCGTTACACTGATCTTTCCTCGCCTTCGCCGCTGTTATCCTTTTAACGGCTGAACCCAACTTTCTCCCGCCCCGCTGTTGGGCCAACACACAGGACCATGAAGGATAGAAAATGGGTACAGAGAGGCCGGCAGCCCAAACCCATCTGGACAGGGCAGAGCTGATTGGGATGAGGTGGGGGGAGGGAGGGAGGGAGGGAGGGTGAAGAGCGGTCTTGACCTACATATGCTTTTTTGCCCTCTGTTTTTATGCTTGATGAGTAGGCTTTGTCAAGTCAGTGTTCTAGAACTCCACTGCTTTCTTATTACCAGTAGTGATTGTTATGCGAACATTAGAATGTTCACGTAACATTCCAATCACGTATTGGTGATGTTGCACCTTTAGCGATGACACCAGAATCAGAATCAGAGTGTAAACATTGCTTGCTCTGTCTGTCTGTGGTATCGTCACAATGTGTGGAAATGCATTTCTGAGTAACCTTTCAGCAAAATATAGTGATGGACAGACCAGGACTCCTCAACAGCATCACCAGGCGGAGCTACAATTAGCTGTCAGTCAGTGACTTGATTAATCCAATCAAAAGATTGTGCTTTGCAGAAAAATAAGAAAAACTGTCAAGTTAAACCAGCTTATCGATGACAACACAATGTTTGATAGCTTTGTCAGCTCTTGTCGCCATGACACCTCATTCCCCTATCTCTATCAAACGCCACCTCTTTGGCAAATGTATGTTGTCTATACCAACGCTTTCTTGTATTTAAAATGCTTCCCTGTATAATCTATATTGTACACATTGTATATATATATATGTGTATATAAACCTGGGAAAATCATAAACAGTAAATGGAAGAAATATAACCAGCTGTCAGAACAGTGAAAAAAACACCTTCGTCTTATCTAATTAAAATGCATATGCCTCCATTTACAAATGGCTTGAACATGCATGCATGCATGCATATGGAACACTCGCACGCCGCACAGTCGGAGAAATTAAATGAAGACAAATTGCGTGGCCTGGAACAAAAGGAGGCGGGAGAATCCAACATGTCTTGGCGGATGGGCCAATCACAAGAGGTCTCCTTCGGAGGCACAAATGTTCCCTCATGTTTCGAGAATACTAATGTACTTAGCTTTTAGATAAGTGTTCTCCTTCAGGCACAACTAATGCATCCATTGTGTTCTGGATCTAGGTTACCTTAAGCATCTCAAGAGGTTACAATTAAAATGTCTGCATTGTCTGCATATAGTTAGGAGATATTGGGCTACAGAAGACTCATAATGCAGTATTGTTGTCACGTCACAATACGTTTTAATACCTGATTTACATAAGGTTTAATACATAATACATGATTTCAGGTATTTTATCTTCATTAAACAAAAGGACTTCAGAATCAGTTCAACCTTTAACTTATTTTTTTTGCTAGTGAACACCTCAAACAGCTGAAGCATATCAGTAGGCCACCCAGTACAGTGTTTTAAAAAAAAATCAAACAGAGAATTTAATCAATGTATGATCTTCTCCAGAGCGCCAGGTTCAATTTATGATGAATTGCACGTAACCACTGATATTATAATCAGACAGAGGAATTGCTCATCCTCGACTTGGCACGATGCAACAGATTTTCTAATTGTTTTTTGCATTCCCCATTCAATTACCGTTCCCCAGGTTAGCTTGGTTGTCCATACCAACCTGGCAAGAGAGGAAACCAAACAAATGGATGGTCAGCAACACTAACTAGCCTAAATATATATATATCTGCCAAGGCTTCAATAAAGTTGCTCATCCACTTCTGTCACAACACACTTGATGGGCGCACTTGATAATAAAAATTTTAAAAAGTTGAGATGAATCCTGGAGCTTTTTGTAATGTATATTGAAATACACACTTCTCGTAATATATAAATAATGCGACACAAAAGGGTGTGGGTTGAGAAAATTCAGCGCTCGATGGTGTCCCGCCCTCATCAGAATGCCTCCCGCGGACTGCTGGTGGGGGCAGAATTAACCCAAACCCGCTGGAGCACAGGCCTCTTCCACAGTCATTAAATTCGACTGCACCCGCTTCCCAGCAGGCCGTGCACATTAGAGAGTTGGCAGCTTCTATCTATGACTGTCTGACATTCCGGCATGCCAGATAAGACAGCTGATTAAAATCCATAAATCAATCCGTTAGCGAGGCCGCCGCAAATTAAAAGCCCCGGAGTCACTATCCGCAAACAAACAAGGGGCCCTGTCAAACCGCGGGGAACGGGGTGAGAAAGAGGGCATCGTTTGACACAGATTCCCACACCCTCGCACGGACAGATATAGACACACACACACATGCCCACACGCAAACACACACACATGCACACACACGCACACCCACGCAAACATGCACACACACACACATGGGCACACACGCACACCCACGCAAACATGCACACACACACACATGCACACACACCCACTCGCGTACACACACACACACACACACACACACACACGCATGCACACACACATGCACACATACACACATACACACACACACACAAACATATACACACACATACGCGCACACACACAGAAAATGGCTAATCTATATTTGTAGGCGAGTAAAAAAGGATGTGTGTCTCCCGGTTCCAGCACTGAAAAGGGCTTTGACCCCAGGAGCTCAGATCATTCTTTTGTTTTCCTCCCACGCAGACGTTGTGATATTGGCAGTGCTTTTATGTGAGGCTCTCTCACAGGACACCGCACTGTACAATGAACAGAGCCCCGCAGGTAAAACCCAAACAACAGCAGCAGCGCAAGCAACCAAAAGACAAATCTCTCTTCTGTGTTTACAGTACATCAATTCAAAACAAAAAAAAAAAGTAAAAGTTGGTCAGCGCAGCGTGACCAATGTTTTTTTTTTTTTTTTTCTTCAAAATTACTAAATTAATAAAGACATAATAAATGCCGTCCTCTTTACCAAGAGAATACCAAGTATTTTTTTTTCCCCTGCGCTTTCAAAGAGGGGGGGAAGGACCCATTAAAAGGCACGTAACGGACCTAGCGGCCCAAGTAATGTACTTCGGGGGATGCCACGAGTGATTAAGAGCTTTTTAATGGCTTTAGCGCTCGTGGCTAGCTACAGCCGCCCCGCCGTTGTTGAATGACTGCGCTGACTCACGCACTGCATTCTGGGTACTTGTGTCGGAGAAGAACAAAAGAAGAAGAAGAAGAAGTAGAAGAAGAAGAAGAGAAGCGGCTTCTCCAATCTTCCGGCCGGCAGATCCGGGGGAAGGTTTGCTTTTATCATCTCGTCCGACGCAGCCCGGGAGATTGGTGTTGTGACGGCGATACGGCTGGACACAGGAGCTCCTTCCGACTCTTTCAGCGGTATTGAATTGAAAAGACCTTGATGTCAGCCATCAGAAGAAAAGGCCTTCATTTGATTTATAATTTAAGTCTGAAAAAAAAAGCGCAAGCCCTTTCTCTCTGTTGGTAAACCCGGTCCCCTTTTTTGACCCTTAAAAAAAAAATAAAAATAAAAATATATATATATATATAATGTATATAAAGACCCGGAATGGAAGCAAGTTGACGTAGACGTACCTTTTTTGTATTTTGTATGAATGCAAGAGCTGGCCATTAACATTAAATGCCGTAACCCATTTGGAACATGAGTCACCCACTCTTGCGCATTTACTTCTGCCGAATGGAGAGGGGAATGATGGGTAATCTCTGCCCCTCTCAACCTTGCTCTCTCTCTGCTCGGAGTCTCCAAACCATGGCGGAGTTCAGCAAGCCAGCTGCTATTTTTATTGCTGATATAAAGGCGAGATATGACAGGCAGGGTAAGAGATATGTAGAGAGAAGTGTCTCCCAATCAATGTGTCTGACCCTTGGAGCAACAGTACAAGCGCAACAGAAGCAGGGTTTTCCGAGTTATTATTTTGTTCTTTGTGCTGTATACTCATAGGGCCACATTCACGAAATGATCAAATGTAATAGTACACGTTCTGTGAATGAGGCCCATTATCAGCTTATTGTATCTTACCGTATGTTATAGTTAAAATGTTCTCTTGGTTTAATTATCCACAGACATTCAACCTATGGTCATAAAAAGTACAAATAAAATCATAAACATACAAATATTTCCCATCACGTTCTTCAGTTCAAAATCTGGGATCGTCTGTGTCAATTCAAAGGATGAACAGATGCCATGTAACACACAACATATTCACAAACAAAACACATAACCAGTTAGACACCAGCAATGACTCCGAGGGAAATAAACGGTCAATCGTTGTCCGGGTCACGATGTCATGAACCATAATCGCGGAGCGTAATTCCTGAAGCGTCTTCGAAGGAAACCAAGCCTGACGAACTCGGACTTGGTAATGAAGACAGATTTTCAAAAGGTAGCTCTGACACAACACCAGTCCCTGACAGGCAGAGGAGCACCGTACGCTCCCTGTCATAATGAAACGGCCGTTAGCCTTCAGGGAGGCTCCGCGGGCCTGTAACGCCACCGCCGTCCCGCCGCTACACGGACGAAGCCCCGAGAAACGATGAGCGCTGTGGGGCGAGCGATGATCGATGCGCTCGAGACCCGCGGCTCAATCCATAACGCCGCCTGCGACCCTGGCAACCAAGGACGGCCGGGCCAGACTTTGATTCGTTCGATTACTTTCCTCCGTTTGTCTTGTTCGTTCGTACGTCAGCCCGTTGCACGTAGCAGCCCTGCGTGCAAAATCGGCTTGTGCTTTTTGATGGAGTGCTTAAAATGTACCCCCCCCCGCCCCCCTTTTTTTTTGCGATGTGGAACGGTCCTACCTGACGGTGCCATAGTACACTTTGGGTTCTGCTCGAAGTTATGCTGGGCCTCTGCTTCCTGTGTGGATTTATAGCACTGGGGTTCAAGACAAACAGAGTGTTTTGTGCCATATGATTCCTGAAAGCATAGCCTCTTCCCTTTATCTATAACTATATCTATCCAAGCATACGTACATGATTGTATTTATTTACTTATTTATTTATTTCATTCTTTTATTGTATTTTATTATTTTTATTTTTTATTTTTGGGGGGGGAGGGGTTAAGTGTGCCTAAAATATTCTGCATACAATAGTTAATTTATTATAATAAATAATAAATAATAATAATTTATTATATTTCCCGTGATTTCATTGCCATTCCTGAGTTGTAATATTATCGATGTTAATGCGATAATGTAATGTTATAACAGTGTCTGACTGAACCCTATAGTAACTTTTAATTTTCCAAGCATGCAACTAGATATTATTGTACCGGGTTACATATAATTTTGCAGAGACAATTTAGATTTTGAATGGAACAAGAATTGCTTTAGTAATAAAGGTACCTATTTTATTACCATTGTAAAACAATGTTACAATGAGATATAAATACCTCTTTTGCATTGATGCATAGAGTTCAATCTATTACACTTACCATTACTGGAAGTGACTGTACAATCTATCAAGTACGTTTATTATTTGTTATTATATTTCAATTATATTTATCTATTACCTACTGGAACTCACGTCTATCTGTACAGACCACTTAAAGCGTCCCAAAAGTCCTATGTTTCATATTATTAACTCTTTAAATTGTATCACGATATATTGTATGTTCTATTAAATTTGCTCAAGAAGGAAAAACCAGGGCTGTTATCTCCTAGAAAATCAGAAATTCTTTAAATTTCCTTATGCACTAGCCTTAGTTGACCTGCTGCTAGACTGCTCCAGGAAAAATAATAAGATTGAATAATCAGAGCTGCAAATGTATAATGTGAAGAACACAATGAATGTTCTCCATGTCCCTCTGGAAAAGAACGACGCCATTATTCTGTCAAATAACTATACAGCAATAATAACTATATAGCAATGAGCAGATTCAGACAAGTGGAGAGAACAGTGTGATGGGTAAGTGCGATCGGAACGGCATGTACCCGCATTTGCTTCAGAAAATCGCTGGGTCTCATAAATAATGCGCAAAGCTCACAAATCCCATCTTGAAATCAGCATAATTGCAACACTTATAAATTCCGCGTTTCTCATGAATTATGAAGGTGGCAAAAGAACATTAAAGTTAAATGGACTAATTCACCTCCAAAAGGGGGAAAGTAGAACAAAAAAAAAACAACAACAATAATAATAATGAGTGCGCGTCTCCGGTTTAATTTGAAGGCAAATTTTCGAGCGGTTGCCGGGGCGACGCAAATTCGCCGAAGCTCGCGTCTCCCGCCTGACCGCGGCCGCTGACGGCGGTTTGGGGGAGACGAGCGAGCGAGACGAGAGAGGGGCTGGAGCGCGGGGTGGTCCGCCTCGCCCCGGAAGAGCCGCCGCGATGAGATCTGCGGTCGGCCGGGCGGCGATGTCGTTGACGGGCTGAGTTTTGACGGGCGCGGGCCGAGGCCCCCGCGGGGCGCCGGCGAGCTCGACCCCTCGGTCGGTTTTCGCGGCGGTGGCGGCGGGCTCGACAGAGGCGGGGGAGGCCCGGCGACGGCGCCTGTCACAGCTGACGCGTGCGGCTGTCACCCCCTCGTCTCCATGGACACGGCTGACCTCCCGGTGCAGAGATAGGGCCCCCCCCCCCCCCCACGCCCCTCCCCGCTCAGCCTCCCCCAGCGGTGATTAGCGCTGGCTAACACCCCCGCTGACACGGGCTCTCAGGCCTGGCTCTCCCCACACATTTCCCCGTAGTACCCCGGCAGATTCGAGTGGGCACACGGGAGCCTGTCCCGTCCTGTTTCTGTCACTGGCTCAAACCTGGCGCGCGGAAACACCCACGAGGGGTGGGGCGCCTGTCCGTCTCAGTCATAACGAGTCCCCAAAAAGCCCCACTCCCCCCACTCCCATGTCTTTAGCACACCACAGCTTGGAACTGAACTCAGAACCTCCCGGTGTTCAGGATAAACCCAATGCTACGAGTATGGCCAGGGAAAGAGCCAAGCCTAGGGTTACCAACAGTCCTGTATTAGCCAGGTTACCCTGTGCTACAGCCAGACGCTGGCTGTACCCTTTGTCCTGTTTATAGATGCTGGGATGCTGGACGCCCTTTGTCCAGATTATAGAACTTATACAGTGCTCCCTTTTTCTGATTTATAGAATTTATAATTGACCAATTTCAGGATGTTCAGGATGAAATAGTAGCAAATGAATAACGTCACGTATAACAACCCCCCCCCCCCCCCCCCCGATCCCCGCCCCCCCACCCTCAGTCAACCATTTCATCAGTAGCCCTCATTCCCCCCTCCATCAGCAGTAAGGAGCCTGGTCTCCTGGGCTAGCCTCCTGGGCTAGCCTCCCTGCGCCGCGTTCCCCTGGTACTGCAGCCGTGGAGGGCAGGCAGCAGCCCTGGACGTGACCCGCCGGCAGCATCTCCACAGAGAGGCGGCTGACTGTTCAGGCATGGCGTTTAAAAAGGGGGGGGGGGGGCGGGGGGCTGGTGTCAATCAGATGCCCTTCGGACGCCCGCTGGCTGCAGTTAAGAAAGTGCCTCCTCCAGGCGCGGGGCCGTGAACTCTGCCCGTCGGGGGTGACGGAGGGAGGGAGGGAGGGAGGGAGGGAAGGAGGGAAGGAGGGATGAGCAGAATGCAGCGATGGAGAAGTGAGAGTCTCTTTCAGCCTGTCGATCTGCTCTCCGTGCCCTCTCAGAAAACAATTTGTCACAGCCCAGCGTGTGGCAGACTGCAAGTTTCGCAGGACGAATTCGAGGGCGGCCGTGATTTCCAATCTTATGCCGTGAGCATATTTACCTTCCCAAAGGTAGATCCCCTTGTGAGATGACCGGGCGCTCGACAACAGACACACATCTGGCATTACATGCCTGTACCTGAAGGATTTTTGGCCATAAAACTATTGAACAGGTCTGTACAGATATACGATCAATTTTTGTTTCAAAGAAACTGGTAAAAAGGAAATGCACTTCTACTGCAGACAAGGTCTACTATTGTGGGCTTCCCTATCTGATCTTAATATGGCCATGGTGTATTATACACACCCTTGCTTAATATGTACTGTATATTAGTACAAGAGCACACAATTAATCTTACGGAAACGCATTCCTGTAGCTGCATGTGCTTTATATATAATATGTCCACATACAATTTCTTATAATTGACAGAAAAGAAAATTTTGTGGCGCAGTAAATTTTATTGTTAATTTTCTTATCTTGTTTGCCAAGTCAGTGGTTTGTTTCCCAGAAATGAAACATCAGTATTCATGTATAGTGAGTATGCCCTACTTACCATACAAGAATACTGATGTTTCATTGTTGGATGTGGAGAGTCTAGAGTCTGTATATTCAGGGTCCATCATTCAATGATGTCATTTCAGAAGACCTGAGTTTCATTCTTATCTGAGCAGCAACCTGCAATATCAAAACTCCAGGGTATTGCTGGGTAAAGATAATGCCGTTTTAAAACCAGCGAGCTCACATTTAATAGTCTTTTTTTGTCTAAACCGCTGTTCATTAGACCCTTAATTCGTGTCAGAGCACTAATGAGATTTTATTAGCAGTTTTATATTAAAGCAATTTTTCATAATATTCAAATAAGAACATTTTTTGTCTTTTCACAGCTGAAGAGACAGGAGGACGTGTGAATTTACCTTTCCATTATACAATGTTTATAGCTCACATTAATCATCAGGGGGTTTGTCACACTGACATTAAACAAAAAACTGAGCAATTCAAAGCATTTTCCTATCTAAAACAAATGAATAAAAAACTTAGATAATGGTGTAAAATCGATTGTTCCAAAGTGAAGAAACAATCTGACAGCCATTTTTACCCAACGAGGTCATCCGTAACACACACAGACATGTGGAAAGCATTATGCTGTTTTAAAGGAATTTACATGGGCAAGCTACTTTGTCATCCCGCTGCCAAATTTGTTGGCATAGTCGATTTTCAAGGCAGTAGATTACGCCACCAGGGAGCGGTGCACTGCCAAGGTCAGAAGCAATCGAAAGCCATTTTTACCAGAGGCTGTTTTCCCACGTGTGAAATGCTGCCTACTCAAGTTGGGCCAGTGGTGACCATTCACCCAAATCACCATGGAAACGCGACCTATTGGGAGTCAGCTGACCGTCTGGACTAAGTTTGTGTTCCCAGCTTTGTTTCAGCTAAGTGCTGTTCAGCTAGTACTTTTCAACTGAATGCTTATATTTACAGATGTTACGAATATGCATAGGCCATTCTTCTTTCCTCTGGGTACTCCGGTTTCCACAGTCCAAAGGCATGCAGGTAGGCTGATTGGAGACTCTGAATTGCCCATAGGGTATAAGTGTGTGAGTGAACGGCGTGTGTGTGCCCAGCGACAAATTAGCAGCCTGTCCAGTGTGTACATGGGCTCCAGCATCCCCTGCGACCCTGACCAGGAGAAACGGGTATAGATAATGGATGGATGGATGGATGGATAATAATAATAATAATCGGTAATAATCGGCCTCATGGAGGCAGCTGAGCTTAACCCCTGGCACCACATCTCAGTGTGACTCAGCAGTGTCCATAATGTCCAGGCTAATGCTACGCCTAATGCTTTCTCTCAGTTTCCATTTCGAGAGACGGGGGGGGGGGGGGGGGGGGGGGGGGGGGGTTGTGTAGGAAATGCCTGGGACACGGGCCATCTTCTCGGCCTATCGTTCCTCGCGGAAAAGGCAAGGAGGCCGACGCCAGCCGTGCGTCTTCGGCGCGGGTTATTGTGTGCTTTTACAGCGTTCTCCCAGCGCCGTCTGAACAGCACAGCAGCTTTCCTTACAGAAACACGCTGCGTTTTGTAAACACTGCGCGTGTCCACCGGGAGTTCAGTTAAAAAAAAAATAAAAAGATAATGTCAACATTTCTGTAGGTGGGATTTCTGAGCGTGTCGATTACAGCCGTTGCTTTTTCCAACAGACATTTTTCAGCGGTAGTTGAGAGCTTGTGTGTCAACAGATTTCGAAACCACTTGCTCAGCCCCTCCCACTCCATTTAATGGGAGGGGCTAAGGGAGGAAGTACGTGATATGGGCAGCCATGTAAATCATCTTCAGTTCAGGCAGTTCAAGTTCTAGTTCCTTATACTGTAGCTTTCCTTAAAATATGTCCATATGTCCACAACAAGCATCATTCAATAAAAGGATATGCTATTTAATAATAAAAATATGAATAAATAATAAAATAAAATATTTAAAAATATTCATAAATAATATCCTCTTCACTTCCCTCCTCCTGTATGCTTGCATTATCTCAATTTCAGATTTCATTTAATGTTTTTTTTTTTTAACAGGGCTTCAGAAACCGGAGGCAGCTCTACTGGTGTACTGTACGAGGGTGTGATTACATTACATTACATTACAGGCATGTAGCAGACGCTCTTATCCAGAGCGACTTACACAACTTTTACATAGCATTTTACATTGTATCCATTTATACAGCTGGATATATACTGAAGCAATTTCGGTTAAGTACCTTGCTCAAGGGTACAACGGCAGTGTCCTACCCGGGAATCGAACCTACGACCTTTCGGTTACAAGCCCAGTTCCTTACCCACTGTGCTACACTCCGTCCCCCGCTTCCTGATAAATAAGCTGCAGAGCACTTCAGAGGCTCTCTGCGGGTTTATCCTTCATCTCCGTGCTCTGCCAAGCGCTCGCTCAGAGCAGAGAGGGGCGCTGGACTCGATGTGTGGTTCCAAACCCACGGGGCTCCCCGGCACATTTCGGCTTCGGCACCGTCCCGGCTGAGGGAACCGGGTTTCACCGGCCAGTACCTGAATACCGATAAGGTATTTCTTTTTTTTTTTTTAATATCTCTTTGACAATTATCTGATAAATTTCTTTCGGAAAATGAATGTGTCGTTGGAAGTGTATTTTTTCTTCCACTTAATTTGGTTTCTAACAAATTGCCAAATGATGTTAGCTTTCAGCATAATATTCATTAATTTTAATTTTAATTTGTTGTGTTTTTAATGAGTTGTTATGGGTCCTGGAAGACTTAATTAAATGAGTAGTTTGAGAGAGAGAGGCCCCAGTTTTAGGAGTCTTCTCAACAAAACTTAGTTGAAAGAAAGCACGTGTGCTTTGCATGCTTAACACGGGCACACCTCAATTTCTTCTTCATCACATTTTTTAAAAATCTTGTGGTAAATAAGGTAGATAACTGTCAGCTGATTTGTATTTCAGACCTGTATTAATTTTGCCACCCACTGAAGCCATTCCCTTTAAATTAGTGTTTTTTTTCTAACCAGCTCAAAGGACCAGGAGCAGGAGGCCCTGGTTAATAGAGCTTTATTGAATACAGATGAGTTTGAGGAGCAAGTCCCTGTTTACCCCTCCATTTTTTTTAGCATGGCGGGGGGGGGTGCAGTTGTCTCCAGCAGAGGGATCATAATTCAGCCTGCAGGCGAATTCACACATATGGAATCACTGGAGCGGTACTGAACCAGTCACTACACAACGAAGCATGTCTTATGTCGTACATGAGCTAATCCCAGATAGGAGCGGGTTCTTCATCAGAGTCTGTATAGAGGGGAGCATGGTGTACGAATATCACATATCACTCATCTGCGTGTCTCTGTGTAATAGTGAAGGGAAGGTGGAAGGAAATCCTTTATGGAATTTCTGGGCGTGTCACCAGGGCTTCACTGTGGCACCCCTCACATGGACTCAGCCAATGAATAGCCTTTCCTCGAAATCAGTGCAGCCCACCCACTACCTCACTGCACACCAATGCCTGTGTTTGAAGTGTTTACCTTATCACTCATGAGCCCAAACCCAGTAAGTCACTCCAACCTTTCAGACCCCAGACTGTCTCCAGTCTCTAAAAGCCATTGTCTGATACCCTGGCCCACAGTCATGTTGATGCTTTGTCTCAAAGACAGGGTATGAACCCGCAACCCCTTTGACACTGATCATGTGCCTTAAGCCTTTAATTTTATAGGTTAGTGCACTAGATCGGAGCAAAGAAAGATTTGATTGCCAAAAATATATATGACAGAATTTGCAGTACATGGCTTTATGCAATATTGTAAAATGTTTAAATGAGGCAATCTGCTGACTTTAATGACGGTAGAAAAAGGCAACTCTTCAAATTCCCAGGCAAGTTTACAAGTTTATCCCCCCACTCAGCTTGTGCAGCGGCAAAATAAACATGTTAAACCATTTTCAATATTTTTTTCTGAAACTCCAACGTGAGTCTGGGAACTGTAGTCCTAGAGGCATGACAACATCCTTTGCAATGAATTATCCAAGTGAAGCATGTAATCAATAAAAAAACTGCTCTGACAATGCTTCTGCGGTAATGGAGTGAGGCTACAGTCATGCCCATTTCTCACTCATCTAAATTTAGTGATAACAATGGCAGGCTATAATGGCAAGTGATTTTAATCATATTCCGAGCAAACACGAAGTTCACATTTTCATACATTTATATGCATGATAACAAGAGCACTGCCACATTCCCATATATTTCACTGGTCTTTTGCAAATATCTGACTTATCTCATCCGTGGTGGAAGCCTGAAGGCACGGGAAAAGCCATCAGCCAATAAGACGGATGGCAGGAGCTTAAATGTGACTTCATATCGCACCATCTTTGTTCTATGAACCAAGACAGCCGGGTGCGGTTAATTATTTGCATTTCACAGTGATAGGAATTCTTATTTCTCCAAAGCCTTGTCACAAAATTCCCTGAATATAGTTTGAGGCAACACTCGCCATGTACAGTTAGTCTGGAACTTTGCCTTGACAAGGATCCAGTATTACATTTTGAAATCAAAATGTGAACTGCAGCATGTTTATTGTGTTCTTTGACATCCTGTACACACAAGTAAACTACCCAAGCGACATACACATAAATAAATAAATAAATAAATATTGAGCACTTTCTGGCTATAATTCCCTTTCTTCCAAATATAATTCCTTGAAAGGGAAGCCAGGAAGATCTGATCAGTAAATATATGCACATTTCTGAAATCATACTGTCTGATAAATTTTATAATTTGAGAAATGAGCCAACTTTTCTATCCATTTTTAGCATCCACCAACCTTGTTTTCTCTCTGTCATATCGAGGTTCGGAAAGTAAAAGCCCACCCCAGTATTTTGTTCCAATCACCTGGATATGCTAATTAGCATAACCCTTCTGTCATGAAGTAGAGCTAATTAGTGAAATCAGCTTAGTTCTTGGGTAGAAGAAGCAAATGGCAGGACTTTCTGACCCCTGGACTTTCCACTTATGGAATTTAGATTCCTTTCACAGAATTATTATGAAAAACAAAACTGACTAATCACTGAAACCAGCGCAAAAGCATATTTATTTCCAAGAAAACACGAGGAGACAAGTAACAGAGGCAAAACTCTGACATTGTGCTGTCCTCTTTGTCTCTGAGAATGAAAAAAACAAAAAACAAAACAAACAAAAAAAGACTCAATGGCATTTTTTCTATGGCTGTTCATTGCCTGCCAGCAACTGAGATGATGCATACAAATAAACTCATAGTCAAGTGGAATGAATTGATTTGAGTATTTTTCAGGAAACTAATTCCTGGAAGCAACCCTCTATGACTAAAGTTCTCTCTTATTCCTTAAAGCTACATCGCACCAACTTGGCACAGCTGGACCCCCATACAAACCAACAATCCGCCAGAGCTAATGGTACAAACCGGCATTAAAAACGACAGTCAACAGCGTGACTTATTATTCCCCATTTCCTGTGTGTGCTTCACCTCGCCAACTTGAACCTGAGGCGCGGACAGACTGTCCGTTTTACATTCGTGCATTAAGCGGATTAGCTGTCCGCGTAGTTTGGCAGACGCTGTAATGTGATCAAATATTCATGGCTAAAGTAAGCATTAAAGTAAGGTTAAAGTAAGCATTTTCCAAAAAAAAGATTTTTTTGGCTGCCTTTCAGAAATTTTACAGTTCCACCCCGCAGTTCCCTTAGGTGAATTTACGGTAATTATACTAACTTCTTCGAGTTTGAGTGGATTGAAATAGTTTTCAAATATTTCAGGAAAAAAGCTCTGGAGTGTGGACATGGGAGTTTCACCAAAACTCTGCACCACCTGTCTTCTAATTGTAAGTTAATTACAGAAATACTTGTCAGAAAATGGTTTTTCATATAGGGGCCTGCGCGTTTGTGTGTGTGTGTATGACACGCGAGTGTGTGTTTGTGTGTGTGTGTGTGTATAGTACGCTTGTGCGTGTGTGTGCGTGTGTGTGTACGAGTGCTGTGTGTGTAGGGTATGCTTGTGTGTCTGCATGTGTCCTGTTGGATGTAGACCAGGGTTCATCCTGTTGGATGCAGACCATTCCAGCCGACACCTCCAAAACGCGATGTGCAAACAAGCGCTACAGTGGGTTACAAGCTGGCATCATGCCATAATTACATCGTGACTCTACAGGTACCATCAGGCAAGCTTAAGCTATAAGTCCGGGTATGGCAACAGTGTAATGAGTCTGCGCTAAAGATAAACTGAAAGGCTGCCCTTCTTAACAGGCAGCTACGTTTGTGTGCTGTATAATGCAAGCCTGTCAAAGGAACGGGAATTGGAAAAGGCATTCCATGAAGTGAAAACTGCCACGCTCGCAGATGGTTAGACTGAAGCACTGTTATGGAGTGTTACCTCAGGTGTTACCCGATATAAATTCATATTTGGAAGGACAACGGTCAAGCATGATTGGTATACTAGCACGCCACTGCCTGACAATTTTGCACTTCTACCTGCTACCTGAATGAGGTTAAGCAGTGGAGTGCCATTTTCCCTTGAAAGCTTGCCATCACAACAGAGTAGCTTGCCGATGGAGTCAATATTCTAACAATATATGAATAGCAAAATGTTTGATGAATGAAAACCATCTTGCATATTTATTTTATAGTTAAAATGTGTTTGTAGTAACCTGGTTATAATTCTTTGTGCTGACATTAGATTTCAAACCAAATCCTATTTGAATTACTTTGTAAGTATTCACCATTATATCAATAATGGGGTTAATCAGAAGAATGAGAGCTCCTGGTTGAGTGATCTTTCTCATCTAGGTACGATCATAATGAAAATCAATTCATTCTAAAGGCAATTGGCACAACCTAAAAATACCCTTCAGGGAAAATCATCTCCCCGTCACTAAATTCTGCTCAGGGTTTGCTAGCTCAAAAGGCTAATTTAACTTTATCAGGAAAATTAGCATCTGTGCCATGGGAGTCAGAATGTAGTCCTGTAGTCCACGGTCTCTGTCGGTTTTTGGGTTGTTTTAGCACCAGTGATTTATTTCAGTTGCTGATTAGGTAAAAAATCTATATACCTAGTCCTCAAGGCCATAGCTGGCTACTGGTTGAAAAAAAAAACACAGACAGACACTGTAACCCTCCTGTATGTGAGTTTGACAGCCCTGATCTATGCTATGTGGCTGGATTGTGCATATCTTAGAAATTATGTATACAGCGAGCTAGGAAAAAAACGTTGTGGCACTAATAACACTTCATATTACACATAATGTGGATGTAATGTACTGTATCAAAGTACAACCAATGTGTGGACTAATTGGATGCTATTCATATTTTTGTGGAAAACAATCATTATTTAACACATGCAGCCTAAGAAGGGCTGTGTAGGGAAATGTAGTGATAAAGCACTTGGCGTATTGATGTGCCCCACCTACTGGTGTCGAAACATGACTGTGACTTGCAGTCCCTAAAGATGTGAGGCATAACTGACTATAACGTCCCACACTGACAGAAGGGTTACAGTTGGCAGGGTTGTCTCTGTGTCACTGCCCAGGGGATGCAGTATCTGCCCACAGAAGGCTCTGCAGTGTGACACATTTGTTTTGATTTAAATGTGTTTTACCTTCCACAGCCAAGTGCGTGGAATGAGTTGATGTACAATTCAAATCAAACATCATCAATAAATCGTCAATCATCAGTGTGAAGATCATGTGGTTCTGTGAACCTGTAGGCGATTGGCTTCAGAATGTTGCGTTACTCTAACTATTTTCTTACATTTTGCGACTTCTTCTTTCCCACCTGTGAACCACAAAGAACCAGACTGGAAATCAATAAAAAGCTGTCAAATATCTGAAGGCAATAAGAAAGAGAAAATCAAAAGTCATCACCCTGCTTTTGAGCACCTTGCAGAATGTCTGAGAGGGAGGCATCATAAAGTGAAGCCCTCCCCCCCTTGCAGTCCCCCCCCCCCCCCCCCCCCCCCCCGCAGGTTTGGTGCTGAAATGGAGGTCTTTGAGAAATTAATGACTCCAAACAAAAATATGAAAGCAACACTGAGACCTCAGAGACCTGCTTATTACCATCCTCACAGTTACGAAAGCCAGGAACGAACTGTGATTCACTGCATCCACCTCATTAATGTACTGTACATGTGTAGGCTTTTTGTAATTATTGTTACAGGAACCCATGCTCCTGATTCTTAATTAATAGAAAAAGTCACTCTGACTCAGACCTGAGTCAAATACGTATTTGTTTTGGATTTAAATAATTTTCTACGCATTACTGAAATTGTCTGGTGTATTGGAACCAATGAAACACTCTCAAAAAGTGCAAACCCCGCCTTCTGGTCATATTGGCAGGCTCAAATACACCAGGCAAGATCAAGAGAGCACAGAAAAGTATTTGAATCCAAAACAAATACTTATTTGACCTAGGTCTGCTCTGAGCCAATAAAAAAACACATGCTACATTATTATTATAACGCGTGTTTTATTTTTAACCTGATGCAAAACCTAAGAGATGATGTGCCTCGAGGGACGTCCCACACACGAAACAGATTACACATCAAATACTTTTTGATGGGTTGTAATTAAAACGGCACACGGTACACGTTAAAACTTACTTTGCATAGAGTCTCGCCAAGGTCCCCCAAGAATTTACCTGACTGAACTGACTCTTATTCACAGATGGCTTGAAACAATTTTTGTATGCTCCAACACATAGTATACATGCTTTCATTTCATTGTTTATTTATTTATTTCAAAAGTACCTCCTGTCAAGTTAAAAAATCTTTCCCATGAAGTTTTTTTAAAAAGTAATGCCCTTATTCAAGGTTTTTTTTTTTTTTTTTTTTTCCTTTACAAAACCAGCCAGCGCCTACATTCAGTCAGGAATACAATTTGAGCGCACTGAAGCACTTGAAAGGCTTTACATCAGCGACACACCCCGAACACCGGACTAGGTGTTCACCTGTCAAACTCCATCAAGGCCGCGGACATAAAAAAAAACATATGCTCGCTGACTGCCTGTCATTTCTCAGACACAAAGCGTGTGTATTCAAACGCTACAAAGCAGTACCTGGCCAAATTGTCTTTGTCTCACGAATATCAAGTGCTCCAAAAAAAAAAAACAAAGTTAGACTTTTTAAAAAGAAAAGAAATTCTAACTTCTGCCATTCCAAGAAAACTCTCTGTTATTGGGCTCAGGATAAAAGACACACTCCCATACAAGATGTAAGTTTCAAACATTTGCTATTTACAGTAGCACCTTTTGAAAAAGACATCAATAAATAGTTTACCCACTTCATTTAAAGTTTATCTCCCATCATCTCAAAGATCAGATTGTTTGAGGCTACTGGCTTATATTTTAATTTTACTGGCTTATAAATACGATTTATATTTTCATTTGTGCTGCTTTTGTTTCAACAGTTTAAGTTATGAGTGCAAGCAGTAGGGATAAGCAGAGGCAGCACCATCTGCATCTGTATCTGTTCAACAAAGAAAACCATTTCTGTCTCTTCATGCTCACTTTCTCCACTAATCTCACTTTCCCAATATCATTGGTCAATGTTGGGAATAAAAAAATAAAAATAATAATCTATATGCAATGCATGATCTGTGCATTTCCAAAGACATGCGCTCCATCAAGTAGACATAAGCAAAATGGAATGAACAGAGAAAAACAGGGAACAAACGACTCTAATTTACAATCAAATCAGATATTGTCTGAAACTTTAATTTGGTACTTCTGCAGTTTGTTCAGAAAGCCTAGTTTTATACGGTTAAAGCATTCACAATAAAAGGCCCGTGGGGTGCCCGTAAACGGCACACACTCTGCATTAGAGGCCTTTCAGAGATTCCACGGACTCGCTCTTGTCACAAGCACTTACATAGGTTACAGCTGATTGGCTGATTGGGATACAAGGAGCAGCTGCCTTAAATAAGCTATTATTAGGTCATCAGTGTTGCCTGGATACTCAGTCAGCACACATCTCTACTAGGGCAACATCTGTCTGCCCCCAAATGCATCTTCTGATAGTTCTCTGTCTTTTTATTTAGTTATTTATTTACTTTGGACAATCTGATTGATGTGCTTACGGAGTTGCCAGTTGGATGCTGTATATAAATAATGTAACCTGTTTCATGCAGAAGGTTGTGGAGGCACATTTCCTACTTCTGCTCCTCGATTGTAAAGTTTGACTGTCAGACTCTCAGATCATTGAGATGACTCATCAACACAGTTCCACTGACTGGATCACCAAGATCATGAAGAACAGGCAGACGTAAGTTCTCTCAGAAAGAGAAAAAAATGGTCAATTAACAGAGAAATTGAGAAACTCATTTGCCATGGCTTTCTGGAGGTTAGAAAAGGATCTTGTGTTCTGAGCAAACAAGCCGTGGGCGTTTAGACGTTGGCGGTGGTGTTTGCTAAGGTGATGCGAAACATGTGACAAGGGAAGTTCTGCAACCTTTGAATACAAAGTGGCCAGAAATTAGCCTCCAGTTTAATTATGAGCTCTCAGAAGTGATGAACGTGCCCATTATGATGCGTCAGTTAGCAATTTACAGAAACGACCCCTAAAATGTCCATCCAAGAAACATAACAATTATATAAAACTGTTTCATGTCATGGCTGCAAAAAGCCAATTGTTATGAAGCAAGGGGTTGGGGGGAGAGGGGGAGGGAAATGAGATCAGTACCAAGAAATATGTATACTTGAGACAACTGGAGTATTTCTCCTGTGATTAGGCCCAGGTCCTTTAATTAACCTCTACTGTCTTCATCTATTTATATTTCCAGTGCAAATTCCCTAAAATGCTGTTACACTGTTTTAGCGCACACACACTGGTAAAGCAGGAAGACGGGTGAGTCATCGCCAACACAATCTCATGTTATCACAAAACGCAAACCAATCTCATTTTTTACTAACGATCTTGGTTTCAAACTTGGCACTTCATTTCTGTTTTAAATTGTGTTTCATTGCTTCCAGTGATGACCCTCTTGTTGATTTTGAAGAAACTGTCTCATCTCATTACCGACTCAGCTTTCCCTGTGATGCTGTGCGGCATTTGATCCAATTCAAGCAAACTCTTTCTGAAGTGTGTGTAAAATAATGAGGCAGCAGAAAGTTTTAATTCCAATTCCATCTCAAAGCAAATAAACACGAAAACCAAACGGACCCCTATTATGCCATATTATTAAACTGGTAATATTAGAAACTACTTACTGATAGCTATAAAACACACACTTAATAATTATAGAGGAAAAATGTCTAACAATATTGCACCTGGTGCACATGATTGCTTATTCATACAGGGTAAAGACTTTAAGTCATTTAAGTTTAAGTTTACTAAGTGAACAACTTTTTTGACATTTTAGAATAATCTCCTCTGTGTCCAATATGTGTGAAAATTGCTATAACGCTTTCTATATTTGCCATCTCATGTAGTCTTTTCATGAATGCATACTTTTTCAGTCATGTACAGTACATCATTTTCACATTAATAATAACATTAGTACCTGTTCCCAAATACACAGCAGTATGGGGCTTCTACACACAATTTATGAAATGTTTCAGATGGACTTTCCAATAGCCTTCAGAATTATCAGACTTTATACTTGTCCACATTCTGATATAAAGGTGGATAAGGGTTTGATGTTGAAAATGTGTTTATGACACTTCCATTATACTACAATGTTCTTGTCATTCTCTGTGGTTGACTGTGGCAAAAAAAAAAAAAAAAAAAATCTGACCGCACTGTCTATCTCATTTCCACTGTGGTTCACCATAGTGAATATTAAAGCAGAAGCTTGAATTTCAGTTGTACATCGCCAGTAAGGACAAATATTGGTTGAATCCCTGCACCTGCTTTCCTTTACAGTCAATGTGTCACACATGTGTCACCTGAAACTGTCAAAAGAATGAGATGGGATGGGAGCGGGGCTGGACTTTATCCAGATCTGAATTAAAACTGCACCAGTATTAGTTCAATACCATTAGGTACCCACTCACCTTTATAGGTGACACCGGACACACTTCGTTTAATCGTATAATTCTTGCATTTGAGGGCTGCGGTGTTCTGTCCAGCACCGACATACTGTACTATACCACCAGACACTCTGGATTCAATTAACATCTGCCCTTAACCTTGATCTACGGAAGAAATGTGACTGCTTCCGTCTTAATCGTCTTAGTCTCAGTTCACAAACACTGTTTGTTATTGTCCACGATGTACGGCATGTTCAATAGTAACAATGAAGGGCATTTTGGTGACTGCTAAAAAAAAGTGGACGTAATGTAATCAAAGAATGAGAATTAAATTTAGAAAGATAATTAATCTGAAAGATAAAAAAAAATATATATATATATATATATATGTATATCAATTAATTCAATTGTATCAAATTATATTGGCTCTAACATTAAATAACTTTCTGAAAGGGGTCCATCAAAAATAAAGCATCCATTGCTCCTCTTAACCAGATAGTAATGGTTCTTTCATCGTTATTTTTAGACCCTGCAGCATGTAATTGGCTTTCATGGGCTGACACTTTGTATTGACTTATCATCAAACCAAGGCAGAAAAAATAAAACAGTTATCGCTAAGTGATGCTAACACAAAGCAATCACATTTGGGTTAATGAGACTCACAGGTTGTGTGAAACCCAATTACTTATCCTGCAATGGCCCTCAAATTATGCACACTTGAGTCTTATGTTTATCTATTTATGACATTTGCTAGGCTTTTCCACATATACAATTATTCAGTTGCTCATTTCCTGGTTGGGAATTCTGTGAAGAATTCAGCTTGCTGCCTTCCAGAAAAAAGAAAAAAAAAGAAGCTCAGAAGCCTCGCTTGAAATATCCAACACGTTCAACTGTCTGTCAAAAACAAAAACAAATTGAAAAGGTTTCTCTTTTTCTGCCCTCTCCCTGTTTTGAATGGCACTGGCCGGAGGAAGAAAGACGAGTGAGGACAGAAAAATAAATTTCTTTCTCGGGTAATCCCCCCCCCCCCCCCCCCCCCCGCCTGCGCAGGCCGGTATCGATTCCCCACCGGTGGGAATCTCGCTCACTTTTCCTTCACGTCTCCGAGATTAAATTCCGCTTGAATCGCGAGCTCTTTGCGGGTGTTCAGTCACATCTGCGATTCGGCCTTACAAGCTTGCGTTTCGCTCACGGCTTGAGCCCAGTCAGTGGTGACTACATGGTGTTTTTCATTCGCAAAAAAAGGTCAACAGTCATAGCTTCCCCGTCACTGGCGTTACCCTTCATAACAGACCCCCTGCCCGTCAAGACAGACACGCTTTGAGATGCAAGGGATTACAGCAGCGGAGAATGTTAATTAGTATAATAACAACAACTGTGAATTGTTGAGCCCCCAATTTCTTTTTTCTGGACACAAAACGCATTTATTCTTCACAAAAATAAATGGGTTAAAATAATAAATGAAGGGATATTGTAATATAAGCACAGAAAGGAAAAAATAAGGGTGGGAGAGGACAGCCCTGAAAACAGTCTGTACCATAGGTTTGCATTACTCCCAGATCCAAGCCTTTAAACACGCACATTGCGTGAATGGGAAGTATCATGATGTTTTTATGAGCTGCAGCTGCAGAAAGTGGTCCAAAGAGAAAAGGCTGGGGAGGTTTTTTTTTTTTTTTGGAGAAGGGAGAACCCTTGACCCCATCTGCACCCCCTGCTTCTCGCCGGCCTCTTTCTGCCTTCCCCATCGCCACCTCCGCCCCTCCCCCCCCAGTCCCCCCCCCCCCCCCTTTGGTACCTCCAATCCCCCAGCATTAGCAGAATCTATCAAGTGGACAGAAGCGCTGAGCTGGCATTACTCTCCGGCAGCTTCTATAAAAGCAGGAAATTACATGCGAGCGGCCCCCTTCTTCTCTGTGCTGTCTTCAAAAAAAAAACAAAAAAAAAAAAACAGAGAGCCACGACGGTCACTTTCTTTGGAAAGCTGGGGACGGGAGGAGATTACAGTCCGTGACCGTTACGGCGAAATCGCGGCTGATGGAGTGGACCCTCGGATCCGGGGGGGGGGGGGTCCACAGTGCCACCTACACCCCCGTAGGAATAGAGGACGCTGGAAAAATTCCGACCTCCGGACTCCGTTGTCAAAACGAAGGCATATAGGTTTCTATGTAATAAGCTATACGGTATACCTTAAGGCCGTGTATAGAAAGGGAACAACTTTCTATAAATTTGGCCGTACCTTATTCTCATTCTACCGTATGTGGGCTTATTGTATTATATTACAGGCATTTATCCCACGTATGCATTTTTACAAAGTATTTATTTATACAGCTGGATACATACTGAAGCAATTCAGGTTAACTACCTTGCTCAAGGGTACAATGACAGTGTCCAACCTAGGGCTCGAACCTGCAATCCATAGGTTACAAAGCCGGTTCCCTAACCATTACACTGAACTGCCTGTCTGAGTTTGCATTTAATAAGTAATTTATTGTTTATAAGTAGTGAATCATACAAAATGAAATGCTACTCACTGACACACTTCCCAGGTAAAGAGTGCATTAGTTACATGGAGCTCTGTACGCTGTGTGATGTAATCAGTGAGAGAGAAGCCAGGTGTGTTCTCTGTCACTTCACCTGCTGTTCTGATACAGAAAGAAGTAAGGGCAGGTATGGGGGAAGAAGCTAAGGAGCATATTAAATATTCTTATTGGAGAAAGGGCAGGGGAAAGCGGACACAGAAAATTGCCCTCTCAGTAATCAGCGATGGTGAAGAGGGGCATTAACCAACAGAGAGACTTGAAAAAATGTTAAAATGGGATGGATGAATCACGGTATGACATTTTGTTCAAGAACTGTCAAGGCTTTTTTTTATTTTAAAAAGAAGTATTCTTAATTAGCAAGGATTTAAGTCTGGAACTTATTACTTCCCTTTGGGGAAGCACAATAGCTTTGCAAGAATGAGTCTAACTACGGCAAACAAAAACAAAGAGGAAAAAAAACTGAGCTGAGAGGAGAAAATGCTTCCTGGTTTTCAGCAGAGAGACAACGAGCAGCCCGTGTGTGTAAAGTTCATGTTTCATTTCGCCGCCTGCACGCTGTTCTGTGAAGTCTCCCAGGGCGTGCTTTGTAGGGGAAATTGTACTGTGTGATGACGTAGATTAAACTGGTTTTGCGTCTGTTTACAAACCCCGTTCAAATCTACGCGTAAATCTTGGCTTATGCTGTGATGATAGTCCACTGTTTTTTTCAAAAGTAGCATCTCTGCGCTAGATGAAGATGCAACATACAAGAGCACTCAGTTCATATTATATTTTTTTTTACAAGCACAGTCAAGGATCATAATATTGAATGTGGCAGTGAATTTGTTTATTTTTTAATAACCCTTTTTGTTCAAGTTTGAGCATGTTTTTATATGCATTATATATAATGATAATGCTGAGTATTATGCAAATTACATGAACATAAAACAAGCCACTATAATGAAAATGAAAATGGATTCTTAGACAATCTCTAAACTTTTTTGTTGTTGTTGAGAATATTGCTGAAATAACAATAATATCTCTCTCTCTCTCTCTCTCTCTCTCTCTCTCTCTCTCTAAGTCTTTCAGAGTAAAATGAAACCAGCTTCTCCTCTTGTCATCTATAGTATAGCAGCTTTTTTAAGTTCATCCCACATTAAATCAGATGATATTACATACATGACTATACTACACATAATCTAGGACTCAGAACAGGAAAAAAAAAATTTTCATAGAGGTTATTTATTGTTGCTTGGACTCAGAAGGAATCCCAGAGGATGTGGGGAGGGGTGGGGGGAGAACTGTCTGAGAACGCGGCCTACTCTTCTGCTGATTCCACCCCCGTCACTTGCCGAAAAGAGTCCCATTCATTAAAGTCCACCCCATTGTTCCCAGTCATCTAAAAATAAAGCACCAATCATGCTGAGGTGTAGGTACACAATGCAGCAAACCATGACCGAAAAAAAAAAAATTACAAATGGCTTCGTTTCTCATTAGCTGGAGGGGGGGGGGGGGGGGGGGGGGGGGGGGGGGGGGGGGGGGGAGGGGGTGGTTTCATTGCAACACACCTGAAAGGCTTGCCTCGCCCCGTGGAGCAGCTTTTAAAAGCTTTGAGCCACAGGCAGTTCTGTTTGACTGCAAAACCCAGAGGGCCGTGCAGCGGTTCAAATCGCCGACAAGCGTTCGCTTCAGGAACAGAGACCTCGCCCTTAAAGGTTATCCATAACTACAACGTTGCCTGAAGGGGACAAAACGTATCCTGAAAAATGCCTATTTATTTATTTAGTTTCGGTAGAGTCAGAGGAATCTTTTAATAAAGTTTGACAGTTTACTACAGCGTGTTCACAACTGACAGTCGTGCAGGCCAGCTGGTTTCAACCTGCTCTGATGACTGAGGCCTTACGTCATTCCAAGTCAGCTGACGAAAAAGAAGGATTATTTTTACATGGATATATAAGCATTATAAATAAGGAAGCTTGAAACTATTTAAACCTAAACTTTCGAGACCACAACATCAACTGCAATGCTACAATGGCAATTTAAAACATAGTATACTTTGTCACAGAATCCTAATATATAAATTTATTGTGTTTCATGATTAATTATAATATTGTACAATGTATAGCCAAATAATGAGAAATCACTAGTATTACAGAATAAAACCTTTACTCAAAAATATCAAGAGACATGGAGTGCCATGATGTTGCGTTCAATAACAATGCCGTATCAAAGATTTAAACCTTATTTATGCAGTTATGTATCTTGAATGTTTGTTTCAACCAATGCAGAATGGCGGAATCAATTTACACCAATTTACACCAAAGTTATGAGGCAAGGATGAAAAAATATGTTTTACATTCTCTCCTCTTCTGTTTATGCCTCATCACCAGGAACACAGTAGCTTGTGGAAAACAAGCTGTGTATTACAAGTAGCCTGTTATTGGAGTTTTTCTAAATCAGATCTCCTATCTTTGACTTGTTTGTGCTAAATTAATTCAAAATGCCCAAAAGAGCTGATGATGTTTTCTAATGAGTGACTCACGGCAAAGGAAGACGTGAATAGGAGATCAGCTGTGACAGCTCCACCGTGAATGGCGCTAATCCAAATTAAATTTGATTTACGGCATGATTGACTGATTGTTAATGACAAGTTAATTAAGACGCAAAGCATCCGCATGCATACTAAAGACATCTTTGGTAATAAAAATGTTATTCGGCCATAAAAATTTGATACGAAATTAGCAACGCCTTGTTTATGAAAGAAAAGGGATTTCAGAGGTTTGCTGAAAATACCCCAAAGCTCTAAACATAGAAACGTGTTGTTTGTGTATATCATTAAATATGCACTTGCTCTGTGGACAACATCTCCCAAAGTACAACTAACTTTCAGGCAAAAATTAGTTTCTTTTTTTTTTTTAATTGTATGATTTTATGAACATACAACATACATGCATAATATAATTAGAGAGATACACTGTACACATAATTTTAATTGGATGATGTTCATGTATATGTCAAGGGAAAATTTAATTGACCCATTTGGGGGATTTGCACTCGTGCCATTTACTAGGTAGAATTTGCTGGTGGAAAGCAGTCATCGTAAAAACTGTAGCAGAACACGGGACTGTTGGAAGCAGTTTTGCTATCAATCGTATGGCAAATCATTTTTACACACACCATAAATAATTCAGCGGCTCTTATGAATAATAAACATTAGTCATAATGAATTTCAGAGAATCTCCCATCATTAAGCGTATGACATGGTATCGGGTGCTCAAAGAATGTCCTGTTCATTTTATTATTTAGCGTGTTAATAAGTGTCAGTGGTAGGGTTGGTGCTGCAGTGTTCTGGAGCAAAGTTAAATACAAGCGTTAATTTTTCGTCAGCAACACAGATATGAAAGTGCGTGAAGGTGAAATTAAAATGTGTTTGAAGAAAAAATACAAGTACAAAACTAGCACTAGGGAAGTCCAGGGCAGCGGTGATCATGAATGGACTGGCCATCTCTAGATTCAGGCTGATACCAGAAGGGCTGGGGTCCGCTTTTGGGTGGCTGGGCCACTTTTGGGCTGTGATTGCAATCCACAATAGCCCCCTATACCTTCTCCCCCCCCCCCCCCCCCCCCAGCAGTTTGAAATCCCCACAGTCCCTGATCTCACGCACAGCAGTCCACGATCAGAAATCCCACCCCCGATTAATGAGGTAGGGCTGGCCAGGGTGAGCCAAATTTGGCTCCCAGTGTGGCCCTGGGGGTGCCCAACCTTATCGAAAAAGGGCTGGTGTGGGTGCAGGTTCCTGTTGTTTTTGTTTAAGTCCAACATTAAGAAACTTGATTCTACTTTTCAAGGTTTTTCAAGGCCTTGATCGAAGACCAACGATCTGCTAATTTGTAGAAGCAGGTGTCGCAGTGCTGCAGATAAGATTGGACAGCGCTGGTTTGAGGAAAATGTTGATGGAATCCACGTCTAAAAACCACGTACCTAGCACTGTCGGAAAGGTGAGGCAAAAAATGTTGTGCTTTGAGAGGAAGTACGTCCTGTGCAGGTGTGAACTGTTGGCGTGAGCTCGGAGCACAGGCTTATGGGTCAGAAGGCAGAGGAAACCAAGCTGTTCACCCTTTACGTGACTCCACAGAGCACAACACCACCAGTTTCCCCGGCAGTCCAACAGTCCATTAACTGTACGCTCGCTCCAAAGGCTACTCCCCTCCAACGCGGCGGGATCCTTCTGAAAATCTTTACGACCCTTGTCCAGCGCGGCATGAGGTCCGGAGAAGGCTGATCACGCGAAAACAAACCCCCCCCCCCCCACCCCCAAGCGTCTACGGCTGCCCCCGCACTTTCGTCTTCTAATTGGCTCGGCGCTGCGGTGCTGCCTCCCATTTACGCTTCGTCCGCTGTGCCCAAAAAAAAAACGTCCCGTCGGTAACGGGACGCCGTCCCGCCGTCCGTAACCGTCGCTTTCGCGCGGGTGGTGCAGCGGCACGCATTCAGTTTTGGACGGAGCGGGAAGAGTGGTGTTAGGCCACCGTCACGCTTCCCAAAAGATTAACCCTTTTGCCGTCCGCCCGAGCGCAGATCAATAAAAGCCCCTGTGGAGAGCCATTAGAGAGACCAGCGCCTACCTCTCTAGCTCTGTGGCTCTCAGATGCCAGAGAAACCAGAACCTCGGGCCTCCTCCCACACACACACACACACACACACTCCTGTGGAGTTTTCAAAGCGTGGCTCTAAAAGGATTATTATTCCAGACAGAAAAAAAAAAATCTCTCCACTTCCAACAGGTACTCACAAATTAAATTGCGACTGGAAGCGAGGTGCATCCACGAGCGCTCGAGAAGATGGCACTATTTCACAAACTGCCAACGTGCGTCAAACGGCAGTTGCAAATGATAGCAACTGTCAACCGCTTTCAGGCCTAACAACCCCAGCAGCTACCCGCTCTTAAGAGGAAAAGAAAGACATAACATAAGCGATACGTATGATAATAATAAACATAGCACACTGAGACTAGTGTTCAACTTTCCACTCTCTTGTAGATATATAATATGTGGTATACACACTCCTATACTGCTATAAAAGTTCACTCTTTCTGAAATAAAGAGACAGAAAATTGTCAAGTGATGGAACAATAGCTTGTCAGATTAAAAATCTTATCTTAATCAACAGAGCCCAAGCCGTCTCTCTCAGAAGGCCATTGTCTTTGGCATCTGAAAAACAGCCCATTCCCAGACCAAGCAATCACTTAACACAAGTGTGATTTAAATTACTGTGTGGATAGCTCATTAAAAACAGAACTATAAATTAGAAGACGCTTTTTTACCTATTAAAAGGTACTGAGATTGAGTGAGGACAGGCATTGTAGGAGAACAATGAGATTATCACCTATTCATCTTTAGCGAGCTCCAAATGTGTACCAGCCTCTGGCTTATACTAGTAAAAATAGCAATCGTATATAGAGTGTATTTCACTAATGAATGCCCAGTCTGTTAGGTATTACTTAATTCAGATTTCAGATTGTGGCAACATTTAAATATTCTTGCTGCAGTTAACACTTCTTATACGAGGGCAATTGCATTGTGTTACTTTATATTCTGACATTGTATTCATGAACATATATTACATCATATAACAAGGCAAATATTTCTCATGCATGCATTTCTTTGAGAGTCATTTTCAAATCCATACATGCCTGTGGCACAAGATCCCTTCTGGCTACCATAGATATCTGAGTAGTGTGGCCGTCAAACCCTGTAACAAACAGAGGAGCTTAAAGGTAATATTCCACACATCTGCAAAGCTACGATGCCAATGGGAACACTCGCAGCAGAACGGATTCCAAAAGCCTCCTCTGTGCCTCGGTAGAGCAAGCTTATCTAGTTCAGGGTTTCTTTGTCAGGCAAAAATGGTTCAACCTGGGAGGTTTTTAAACTTTTCACACCTACGGTACCATAGAGGGTTCCATAAACAGCCAAACAAGATGTTCCCCAATGGAGACAAGTCAAAGGAAAAAAAAAAGCAGCAGTCTGCTCTCAGACCATTTTGGGCTACGCGGCTCATCGAACCAGCAGAGATGGAAGCAGGTGGTGGAAGAGTCCACGGAAGAGTCTAGAATCAGAACCAACGCGGAAGCGCCGGAGCGGGGAGTATTAATAATCTACCACGACCGCCGAGCCGATAATTACAGGGAGACGTATCGAGGGCGCTTCACATCTGCATGTGCGGGTTGATATTTAATTAATCGCAGGCAATCTGTCGGACGCCTCTGGCACAGGGACAGCGGCACTGGCAGCGGGAGACAACGGGACGGTCCTCCTGTGGGGGGGGGGGGGGGGGGGCGCGTCTTATGGGACAAAGCCTCGAGCGACAGACGGGGGGCGGCTGCATGTCCGAGCGCGACCGATGGGGGCGACCCACGAGACGGACCGCACACCCCGGCCCTAACCTGTGCTGAACATGCCCAGTGAAAACTTTAGCAACCAGAAAATGCTTACCTATTTATTGATCAATTCATTCTTCCATCCATACATATATCCATTCATTCAGTCATTCATTCATTCATTCAAGAGATTCACATTGAGATTGTCATCTCTTTTTCAAGGGGACCTGGCCAAACACTGTAAGATTCACGGCACTAATATTCAAGGATACAGGGCGCACATTTACTCTATCAAACTACTGGTGCAATTGTTTTAACACTGAAAATTCGACTTTGTGTTAAAGTTGCCATGGCTTTGACGTGATTTGTCGGATGGACTTATTTCAGAAGATCAATAGCACTGCATTAATTAGTCCAGCACGGCATAAATGAAGTCAATGTAAATAAATAGATAGCTTCATAAAACCGCGGGTCGAATCTATTAATTTACAGGCATACTGTAAATCTGTGTTAAGCTTCCTTTATACTACGCTGCCATTTCAGTACAACCAAATATACCCGATTCAACCAAAATTGGTGAATGCTCATGAATGATAAAAAAAAAAGAAAAAAGTGGCCCGGTGAATTGGAGCTTAATTAAATGTTATAAAATTTACACACAATTTACAACCTCACACCACACAGTGTCCTCCAAAGCTATAATTGTGCCACGATACTGAAAAAGAGCCGGGAGGATTTTTTTTTTTTTTTTTTTTATTCTTGCAGAGAAATTACTTTTCTAGTAATTAAAAAGTAGGCAGTGGATTTTAATCAAACTTGAAACATCATTAGTAGCGATGATGAGAGTGAATCCACCCCTCACTCAAACAGGTAGCGCAGCAATATCGCTAAGGGCAACGACACCGCGCGCGCGAGCGGCGAGAAGACGCCGTTAGAGCTGTAATTCCAGCTTTCGCTTTTTTCCCCCCGCTGGCTGGCTGGCCACAGCTGGGACGTGAAATAAACTCTCCGTGCCAGGTGCGCCGGGCACTTCATGGGGACAAGCACCATTAGAGGTGCAGTTGGATGTGGGGAAGAAAAGGTTCTGTGTTTTCACCTGGGACCCTCCGTCGCCCCTGACAACAGATCATAACCGTCTAATGGCGGAGGAACCCGCGAAGCGGCGTAGCACGGGGAGGAAGAAATCCAGAAGGGGGGGGTGATGGGGGGCGGGTGGGGCGGGGCAATTCCACGAAATTTATCCCCAGTCTCATCTGCACGCTTAGTTTAGCTTTTGGAGGCATGAAGCGCTGTCAAGCCAGACCCGGCCATTTATCACAGCCCCCCCGACCGAACCGCCACCCGCGAATTTCCCCGGAACGATTCCGCGATCCGCTCGCCCAACTTTGGAGGCGAGGGGGGTTGGGGGGTTGGGGGGTTGGGGGGCGGGCGATTTGTCTTCGGCAAGCGGGCCGCTACCGTTGATGAGCATTACTGGCTCATAATGGCCTTCATAATTCTGAAACAAAGACAGGCGGAGAGCAAATGTATTCGTGCCTTCGCCTCCTCTGGGCGAGCTGAAACGAAGTGGCGCACGTTCGCGCAGATAACCGGCAGCTGGCCCGCAAATAGAACCGCGCCGGAGTGGCAGAGGAGCATTGTTATGCAAATTGAAAAAATAATTGGGAGGTAATGGAAACGGTGTCTTCTTTAAACACACGGGCCATCGTGCTTTATCTGATGTGCTTCGGCGATAGGTACACGGGCCTATAATTTCACAAGGTTGGTTTGTGAATAGTAGGAGATACTATTGTCATTTGTGAAATGTAGGAAAATGTACTTATATAATAGCAGTGCTGTCTTTGTGCCATGAAGAGAGAAAATAGTTTTTTTTTAAATATGAAGTTCAGATGAAGTTATGAAATGTTGAAACAAGTAACTATATCTTTAATAAATTCTCATTGTTTTATTGTTATCTGTTTGGTAAATTCATCTGTATCGATAATAGCCAAATAATATGTGTAGCTAATGTAAAGATACTACAATAGTCTAGATTGTCCCTAACGTCGACTCACATTAAAGTGTTGGCTTTTTTCTTTGCAAATGCAGTTTTGGCAAGCCAATCAGGCTTTCTCAAGCAAACTGAGCTCATACACGTCAGAACAACCGAACGGTTGAAAAATGCAGAACATGAAATGCTATTGTGTTTCTGCTAGCATGGCATCTAGATCGTTCATAGATTGTATGTAATTACCAACACCATTCGTAGTAGCACCCGACTGTTTCCTGTGCTGATATTTTTCTCCTACCATAGCAACCGACTTAATCGGAAGCCGAGAGAGCTCACCCTTGAGGCACAAAAAATTACAAGAACCACACATTATGTCTGGCATGTAACAGATTTTTTTTTCCCCATTCATTGAATTGAATTTATTGATAAGAAGGCTCAATTAAACAATAGCCCTTTGACTATGAGAGGCACATTGCATATTGCTATGGAGCGAATGCCCCACCGACAGGCCATTTGCTCCACGGTTCTTCATTTTGACGAACAATAGCGCTACCCAGAATGCACGTGGGCATCTACAAGCATCCTGTTACAAGCATTGTGTTGCTAATCCCCCAGAGTGCTCTTCAAGATCATGCAGCTCTGCGATCCCATTTTTTTTTTTAAATGTGGTACTCTCCGAAGTGCAGTACCTTGACAGGATTCATTACATTTGCGTAAGCCCAGTTCAGGGTTTCAGTGTACAGCGACTGTAAGAGCAATGTCTATATTTTTTTCTTTTTACGAGGTCAGAATTAAGCGAGACTGGAAAAATTTACTTACCCGTGGAAAGAAAAGCAATGCTATGGCTGAACATTAGAGGTATTTAGGAAAGAGAAATGGTGCGTCGGATCACAGGTTAAGGATGCAGTGGTAACTGCCCTCGGGTTCCTATGAAAAGTAAATAAAGACTCTCCAAAGGCAAAACAAAAGGATGCTCTACTGAAAGGTAAAATGCTACTAAAAAGATGTACTAAAAAAATACTTTTTTTTTGAGCTGTGTTGTGGGGACTGTTGAGTATGGTCTACAATGAGATGTGTTTCATTGAATGGCGGCTTTAAAATGAACAGTTAAAGTATTTATTTCTTAATATTTTTTGATAATGTTTATGGTTTGTAGCCAAACGCTGGGGAGGACTGACTGTGCTTCTGTAGAAGTGTTCTTTGCATGGGGTGCGGGAGGAAATACGGTGGATGAAGAGGCGCACATGCGGATGCTAAAACCTAAATGTGGTTCTAAATGATCTTTGGAACATTCAATGGAACATTCCACACACTTTCCGGAATGTTCCATTTTTGTACTGTTCTGTCACAGGAACAGATCAACTGAAAGCCTTAACGACACCCATTACTGTAGACGGCAGGCCCTTTAGCAGCTTGCTGAAGAAAAATTAAGAATCAATATTGTAACAGAACGAATAAGGCTGTGTACCTTTGGGAGAAAAAAACAAAACAAAAAAAAAAAACTATAAACTATTGGGCCGAGACTTAATTAACCTAGAATTCCATTTGTGTTCTTAAATGTTCCGTGTTCTTATCTGCGCTTAATGGAAATATTATGCTTTGGCAAAAGCATTATTTCCTCTTTAGCTTCTCTGTAACACCAAGTTTTCATTACTGATTGACCTGTGGGCAATTTAATTGGCTCTGAATGTGCACTGAAGCACAGAAGCCTCAGCCCCTGTAGAACAAGGTGGGGGGGGGGGGGTATTTCCTTCGCTGACAGTTCTACATGGCTAAGCTCTCGTTCTCGCAAACTTCGAAACACAACGGCTGCCTAAACCCATTACCCTCCGCCCTGCCTGATAACTCCATTTATCTTTGTGAAGAGCGCACATTACTCTTCGTGAATACAAGGCTTCTGTCCATTTAACCCAAACATTAAATAAATAAATAATTGGATAGATAAATAAATAAAGCTTCAACGATTTCAGGAGAGCACAAGTGCTTTCGAAATTAGATGCCATTTTCTGTTTTCTTGGTCTGCCCGTGGGAGCTATTTTGAAACCTGCAATTTTAAAGAAATACGCTGACCGTTAAGAGGGAGGGTTGAATCCACAGCGTTTCATAATTTTGTCGGCACCTATCGTATGCCTTTCCCAGCACAGTCCACTCAAATAGATTTTCATATGCAGGACGCGCCACAAACAAGACAAGCATTTCGGCAGGTACAAAACCTCTTAGCATACGCAGAACTAATGACATGTCCAATGATTGGTCATGGTATTTGTACAGCTTCAACCACTTGTTGCGTCCTTCGTTTTGTGTGTGCTAAAAGTGTTTGCACATGCTAAAGGTCTTACTAAATTGGGCCTTCAGTAAATTGCTGAGGCTTACCGTTTTCCCTCAAAAAAAAAAACTGACTTTCTAATCTCCGTCAAGAGCTGATGACTCAAATCGTCCGTTTATTTTTAAACAGGTGTTCGATAAAATGACCTGTGATGAAGGGGAAGGGGGTGGGGGGATGGGGCAGAGACTCAATTGTTATTCAATAACACGCGGTCCTCACTGCAAGGTTCTAAAGAATTAGTCGCACCGCAAGAAAGAGTGTGGAATACACGTTTTCGGGTTCTCACAAACTACCCGGCCATTTCCTTCCCCTCACTGACTCCAAACTGAATGCCAAATATTGCAGCGCAAAAAAACAAATGTGAAGAGGTTCATAATGTGTGATCAGATTGATGAATGCTTTCATTGAACTCCCAGATTAGAACCACTTTTTAAAAAAATATTTTGACCTACCAATATATACATGTTAGTTATTTATTTTCTTTTATTCACATAGTTCCAGGGCATATTCATATTCTAGTGCCACCAGTGTCTGCCTCCCTCTTGGTGAAGGAGATGCTTTTCTTTGGGGGGCGGGGGGCTGGGGGGGGGGGCGGGTGGTTGCGGTAGCCAAGGCGTCACAGTGCCAAAGAGGTCTCGTAATACCACTGCCGACCACACGGGGCGTAATCTCCGAGCCGCGCGGCCTACCCCACAGAGCGGCGGGAAGACGTGAAAGAAACAGCCCTGCGTTGATTATTAATAATTCCAACGAAAGACAAACAGCAAACTGCTTTCGAAGATATGAATCGCCTGGAACTGGAGGCCCCGTCTGTCTGAGGGGAAACAGGAGCGCGGTAATCCTTTCAGAAAATCAATTTAACTTCTTTTTAAAGCCCTGACGGGGATCTTCATCCGACCGCCGCGCGCTTCGCGGAAATGGACGGATCGTGTTCTTAAGGCCTTTTCAATCATCTCTGCTTTGTGTCGTTTCTGCTAGCGCCGTGGCGTGCCCGCTGCCACGGACGGCTGGCTGGCTGGCTGGCTGGCTGCCTCGCCAGCGTGCTCAGGATGCTCAGTGCCCCAGTAAAACTGTGCCCGGTGCCCCCTGCCCGTGAACTGGCAGGCTTAAAGAGGGCATCAATATGGTCGGTGCTGCCCAAACTCGCAACGGCCCCAGCGAAAGCAAAACCGCTACATTTCCCCCACAGGAGCTCTCCTTCGAAGGTCTGAGGCGACAAACCTTCGGCGATGAAGGAGACACTGCGGCGAATTGGAAACAAAAAAACGTCACAGACGTCACGCTGATTGGCTCGTTTGCACTCGTTAACTCGGACTGGTTGACGAATCCTGTGTTCGTGCTCGCAGATCCAAGCAGTCTCAGAGCTACGGAGACCGAACAGTTGTGTGGGCGGAAACCATGGCACCACCACTCGATTACAGTTTAGGGGTGGGGGGGGGTGGGGGGAGGAAATCTGAATGAAGCCAGACTTACTGTAGTGCTGTTGTGGATTTGCAGCTAATGTGCGTTTTTAAATGCTTTATACTATCTTGAGTGGACTTATCACGGCTGTAGCCAACAAAACAGATGCACGTAATGGTGTAAATCTGAAAGATCTTTACTCTTTAAGAAATCCTTGCTCTTGGTACAAACGGAGCACTGAGTCTGTTTCAAAGTGTGATTATTATGTCCTTGTGTTTTGTGGGGTGAGACTGGAGACTGATTGCTGCTCGAGGTGAGTGGCTTGCTATCTCACTAGTTAGATTGTTGGCATGTACAGCTTGCGCAAGACTAACATCCATCTATCATGTTAGCCACTGATACGTATAAAGCTTGAACAGCAAAGTTCAAGAAATCCTTAATTGCACAATAAGGTCAACTAGTTCCCAGGCCCCCTTTCAATCAAAGTGTCTCATGAATTTCAACCGAAAAACGCCAGTGTTCAGTATTTTCCTCGCACGGTTTCGCAGGTAAATTGAGAACCGCTGAACCAAAGTGTAAAATAAAGAGGTTTAAAAACCAATACTGGCATTTCACTGTGAGTGAAAAGCGAGAAAAAAAAAAAAAAAACTAAATAAATGCTGAAGGTAGGGTTCCAGGCGCCAGTGTCTTCATACCTGTGTCCCTTGTCATCATAGCGCGCAGCAACATGAACGCTTCTAGTTCGATCTCCAGGCTGAGAGCGCGCCGTCACGCCGGTAAAAATGGAGTTCTGTCACCGCCGTTGAGAGGAAGAAGAAAGGGCTCGTAGCGCTATACACGCCGGGCTGTGCTCTTGTCATGGTGCGATGGCGGCAACAACAAGAAAAGGAATTTCAAAAAAAAAAAGGCGGGAAGAGTTGCCGAAAAAACGGCAGCAGCTGATCTGCTCCGCATCGATATTCCCCGCTCCCGCCCGCCGGCCGTTCCAGGAACGCCGAAGGACCCGGAAGGCTCGGCATCGGAAGTCTGAACCATCGGTCAGCCTCTTCCAAAGCCTTTCCCGTTGCCGGTTTGTTTTGGGTTGCCCTAAGGGAAAAGACCTGAGGTCTGAATTGAAGGCTCACGTACCAACCGCGGGCCACGAAAAGAAAAATCCATCGGTCTTCCCACCAGTACGACTTGGTGTGTAAGACAAAATGGTGTGAGGCAGTGATGCTGGGGGTTGGGGGGGGGGGGGGGGGGGGGGACTAAGTACCCACCTGTGTGGCACCTACCTGTGTGATGTATGACAGCCATTGTGTGCCAGAGCACTCACCCACAGATGAGGGGGACAGAGTACGGTAACTAAGCAGATTGCTTTACTCTGGAAATAGTCTACCGTCACTACCATCCAGGACCAGAATTGCCCTCCCCTGACATAAACCACTGCTGTTTAAATCGGGTGCCCAACCCCTGTTCACTCAACAGGAAGTGAATTCCAACTCCGAGGAAGACATCATTCATCATTCTTTGTAATTGCTTTGATCTTAGTGCTGAATGTAAAGCACATTGAGCTACATTTTATGTATGAAAGGTGCTATATAAATACATATTATTATTATTATTATTATTATTATTATTATTATTATTATCAGGTGATGCCGAAATGTCAGTTTCTCTGCAGATTAAAGCCTGAGTGTAAGAAAGTTTGTTCTCTGACTTTGTCTTTATTGAGCGCTGGGTGAGTATTGGCCAGACCTGGCATCTGCGCAAAGGGGTAAAAGCCATATTAGTCCTTGAAGACTCCTTTGAATTCAACGGTGCGGACTGCTCTAAAGACTAAGAAACCCACAGGGGCAATTAGAGGCTTTAATATCACTCCCAATTAATATCACTGCATCTGCGTCACATTGATCCTGCTTTACTAATTTAACTTATTTCTCTTTTTTTTTTAATATTCAATCTGTCTTACTGAGGAGCTGCCAGAAAAAATTTGGCTATCCCAGCAATGTTAGCCTTTGATTTAAATTAAATTCCATTTTACATTTAGTCATTGAACAGGCACTTATCCAGAGAGACAAACATCTGTTTAAAAAAAAAAGTAGTAGTAGTGGCTATATAAATGGACTTTGGTTAATGGTTCAAATCTCACTGATGTTTTAATGAAGCCTCACTCATCTATTGGTAAACTGAATCACCATATGTGCAAGCCATGTCTATCACATTGCCAAGGTACAGTACAAGGCATGTCTATCACAATGCCAAGGTACAAAGGTGTCTATCACACAGATAATGTTCAGCATAAACAATCATTTTAACAGTAATCGTACTTGTAATCTCAGTAATGTCATGCTTGTGCAATGAGGAAAAAGTGTATTTTACATATTGACAAATAAAAGGCTGATCTATGTAATAAAAGGTCTTGCGGTTTTATAAGAGTAAGGATGCTTATCTTTGCTTAACTGAGACAGTTTCAGTTGCAGTTCGGTTAATGTGCAGATATTTTGTTCATAGTTCAGTTGAGCAGCATATGTTTCCATATTTATAATTTTTAAAAGTTCACACCATAGATCCATAGATCTTTATGTTTCTCTTTGACTCTCAGCAATTATTTCTATTGTTTCTCATCAATCTGTGCTTGTTTCCTTTGAAACACATCCAGCAGTTTATTTTTCAAAGAAGCTTTGGAGCATATGGACCTCTCAAAGCAAAATTCGGTCACATCTGTTGCAGCAAATTTTGCTTACGCAGTCAATTGTTTAGAGTCTGGGACACTGTCGACTGAGAAAGGCTACAAATTATAAGCAATAGCACCTGTTTAGTAGCTGTTTTATGTTTTTGCAATAAACTGGACATTGATAATCATATACACTTGGGAAAAATAAAGTTCAGGCAAAACAAACACATCTGTCACAAGTGACACTAAACTACGACATTCCCTTTCAAGTAAAAAGGAAATGAAGTGCAGTTGAATTCCAGTGTAAACAGAATCCAACATTAGCACTCAACCTTAAACTCAAGCATCGAACATCTAGTTAAGTAAAGGAATGCATATCCTCCTGTGACCTGACCAAAAAGGAAGTTTCAACATAATTTGTTGACATAATACAAGTGTCTTTGATGACAGAAAAACATATTGAAGTGATGGTATCCCCTACAGGAGACAAACATGAATTGCTGACAATAGGGCCATCTGGTTAAGTAATAAAAATGTTAACCCCCGCACCCCCACCACACTGTTTAATCCATAATTTCGAATTACAGCATTAGAATTCTGCATCTCATATTAGCATACATGCACCTGCTAGGAGTATTGCAACAGAAGTGTACGCTCTCCAACTTGAGGCAGCAGATATTTTCCATACTGTAAGACACACAGTGCTACAGGAGAGCTAGCATTGAGAGCCACAACTCCTAATGACAACTGGAAGCCCGTGGGCACCTGGAGAAGGACTGAGAGTGAGCTAATGCGGGGATGACCTGAGGAATACAGGCTGATATAATCACACATGAAGACTCTGGCAGCACAGCAAATTTTTTTTTTTTGGAATAAAATCCATGGGAATTAGAATCAACTCAGTTTGAGTCTACACGCATAACTATCGAATAAAATAGCTCATTTTGAGGAGATGATCTTTAAACTCTCTCCAAGAGTTGAAACTGAATTCTTGTGGGAGTTAAAATATTACTTCCTTACAGAGCTTCCTCACACACTCAATTTAGAGTCTCCAAATAGCCTAACCTGCATGTTTTTGGACCGTGGGAGGAAACCCACATGGACACGGGGAGAACATGCAAACTCCACACAGAAAGGCCCTGGGTGGGATTCAGACCTGTCTTGGTTAGTTATAATATAATATAATATAATATAATGCTCATAATTAATACCCAATTCATAATTAAAATGTGATTCCACTGTCAGCACAATAGAAACAAATATTAAACAAATATAAATGAACTTGTATGGCTTTAAACATGCACGGTGGTTCATAATGGGAACAGGAAATGAAAAATGCAATGGGTTTGCTGCTCAGAACCGTAAGAAATTCCATGACCACCTTGTGCATTTCACAGCAGGCTGAGACTCAGCAGCTGAAATCTAAGAGCCTTTTTTTCTCTGTCCCGAAGGGAAATTCTGTCATGTCCTTTTCACCGCCGTGACCCGGCCGAGGGGCGGCTGACACCGGCCGCGGGAACGATTTCGGATTGGTGCCTCGCACCCCTTTCCCGTTCGCCCCTTGCTCCCGTGGGCGGCGGCAGCGGCGGAAAAGCGCATCCACTCCGAGTTGATTGACAGCTCTCAAGAGCCTTCAGCCAGAAGCGCCACTTGACATTTGATACCCTTATTTTCCCCCAATTAGAGCCAACGCCGGCCGGGGCCTGTCACCGATGCCTCGGCTATTATTCGCCAAACACAGAAAGAATCAAAGAAGAAGAAGAACCATTCTTTTCCACCCCCCTGACAAGCGAGTATTTCTCCCATCAGACCCGGCATGCCAAGGGATCTTCACTGACAGCACAAGGGTGGAAGGGCATTTAAAAATGTTTTTTTTTTTATTTTTTATTTTTTTTTTTAGGCTTTACCAGACACACCATCGTGTGTTCTGAAGAAGACGCACCTCTTTTCCATGTCCCCGTGGTAACGGGAAACATGTCCGCCCACTTCGCTGGCCAGATAAGTGATTCTGTGATTCCGGAAAGACAGACAAAAGCCCGTCACAGCTTCACAGGGTGGGTGAGGGCATCCGAGGATAAGGACAGTGAGCTGGCTCGGACATTTTGGAGAGCGGGGGGGGGGAGGCTGGGAGGGGGCTTTGATGGCCACCCCACCCCTTTTATTCAAGCCCCAGCGACCATGTCGGGCCCACGCTTGATTTACCGGGCGAGGTGGAGAGGCGCCATCTTGGCGTGGCACTTTTGGACCGCCCCGGCGTGCCAGCCATCCGTCGGGGGTGGGGGGAGGGGGGTGGGAGGGATACGCCGCCCGGCCGCTATTTTTCCTCATTACGGCACAGACTCCCAACGCCGCCGCTCATTTCTCCCACAATCCCTCAGTGCGATCTTTTGCAAATGAGAGCCGGCGCAGGCCCCCGGCATCCGTCATTTTTACTGCCCGCGCTCCGGCCGCCGTCGCGCCCCGGCCCGCCGCGTTCCACGCCCTCCCGCGGAAAAGGTAAATCTGCCAGCTTTAATTAAAACTGCGCCTCGCCCCCTCTTTGTCCCGGGTGACATAACGACCTCCGAACCCTCCATCCGAGCTGATGTAGGGGACTGACCCTGAGAAAAACGCAGCCACTTTGTCCAATGACTTTGTCCTGGGTTTTTTTTTTTTTTAATCTAAAGTAGATGCCAAAGGGTGAACATAATAATTGGTTAATTCACTCGTCTTCAGGAATTTTTTATTTATATTTTCCTGAATAATAATAAGCAATAAATAAGTAAAACTTAACAATAACTAAAATATTGTGTCTGAAAAAATATAATAAAGTGTCATGTACTGGCATATGAAATGGCGTTATGAAAGATCACGAGGACGTACACGCCCAGCATCATAGCTACCCGGAAAACAGTCCGCGGCGGAAAATGCATAAGATATCAGCCTTTGAAAGAAAATGTCCACATCAAACCAATTTATGGCACCAGGAGAAGGTCATAGCTGTAATTCCCGACAGAAGCTTTCCCAGGCCACACAACTCAAAACAGAAACCCCACCCTTCCATTTTTAGAGTCTACAGAACACGTTACAGTCTTTGACTGGATGTATCCTGCTTGCCCATCAACCCATCTGCTACACGTAATCAAACAAATGTGACTGTCATCCATTACATAGTCCTAGTTGTATGGGGATACGTGTGATGTATTGCCAAGGTCATCAGAAGGTCATGTTTAGTCACCGGCAGACAAGTAAGGGCACAAATCATTTTTTGCTGTCCTGAAAACAGCATTGTTTTTCAGAGGGAATGAGCCACCTCGCACACCGCTTTCAGATGCACATCTTGCCATAATTAAACATAGAGTTGGCTGGCGGGTTTAATAAATTCTACAGGGTGAGACAGTTTGAATGGGCAGGCTTCATCCTCATTTGAGAAGGACTCCCGTTTTCAAGGTCTGGACCACATTCACTGCATCTGAGACAGAGAGGTGCTTGAAATGACCTTTATTTATCGTTGTGACTGAGTAGGGATTCAGAAACAGCCTGTCGGTTCCCTGGTCACCAATCAGAAAGCGTGTTCAATCTGCTCCTCACATTTAACGTTAACGTAAAACCGGACTGAAAGTAATGGCAAACTGTCGGGACACCTTGAACACAAGCTGTTCCAACAAGGTGGTATTATTGTTAATGCCTGTGGACTTTTATGGGCCAGGCAAATAATTACCAATGTCAGACCAGGTTAATTCAGGAGTAACGGACAAGTTCTCTACCTGCACATAATTCCGACTTTACACATTTGTTCTTCAAGGGAAAATGTCTATGGCTAATCGTTATTTGGGTATGTCGTTCACCTATCTTCCACACTTCCACTATTTATTAGATCAAATATAAAAGTTGTATTTATATTATTAAGAAAATATGTGTTTTGCGGGAAAAAAAGACTCGATAGGACAGCAATATTGGTCATGATAACCAAACAATAGGTTCTACTCATTTTGTAATAATAATAAGGACACTGTATATGTTTTGGTCATGTAAGTAAAGTAAAGCATGTAAGCAATGTTTTTTTTAGTGTAAGTAAAGCAGCTGCAGGGATATGACTAAACCTAGCCAATTTAATGTTTCTTTTTCTGAGGAAGAGAACGACGGTGTCAAAGTCATCCAAACCAATTTATCATCTTATTATCCTCGGAGCGCGACACCTGTCATGGTCAATGTCTTCAAAACCCAGAATAATTTTCCTCTTCTTCGGCGGCGACAACATCGAACAGAAACACGTCGCACAAAGAAACCACTTAAAACTCCCTCCAATCTGCTCACCTGCGAAACCTTTCTGTGAGCCCGGGGTCACACACAGAAGTGTGCCGTTCAGCCAATCAGCGATTCCATTAGTTTATCTTGGAGCGGCAGATTCAGACTGAGAGCTGTGGCAGCCAGCTGCCTTTTTTCTTTTTTTTTTGTCAACTGCCAACTGCCAACTGCCTTTCATTAAGACACTCAGCCACAGGACAAGGGGTTACGCAATTTCCTTTGCTAAAGCTCAGTTACTGCTTTCCCAAATATCACTGACTTTCAAAAATAGAGGCAATTGAAGACAGCCAAGATTCAACACGCAGTGATATTTGCATGACATTCTGACAATACATGCGCCGCGGTTCTTATTGCATTTTGTCAGAGGTCCTTCTGCATTTCACGGGAAGCAGAGAAAGGTGAAAACACAATCGTTTCAAAGACCAAATGAAAGCATGTTGAGCTCCTCCACCACTGACCGCTCAGTTGTTTTATGTCCGGATGGGAACGTTTAAAACTACCTCGTTGGGACTGAAACATTAGACCACTGGCAGAAAATTAAAATACTAAATCTGACTGACTGCTTTTGACGATCGTGGCGACACCATCAGCTCTGCTCGGCCATGGTAAATGTTTGATAATGGCCGACCTTGATACCTATCCACAGCAGGAGGACCTACGTAATGGACGTGAAGAGTTTCCCTTTGGACTGGAGTGGGCGTAAAATAATATTTATTAAGCTCATACATGCCCTCGGAAGATAACGGTCCAACAAAACAATAAATCAAGTGGGAGAACATACCACAGAAAATACATGTAACTCCAGCAGGTCTCAATCACCCATTAAATGCATCGATCAATATAAATACAACTGTGAAGATTTTCACTTTCCTTTTTGTACTTATCAATAAAGGCAATCGCATAATATAATACCGTCTTTCGGTTCTGTGCTTTTTTTGGAGGCATTTCTCTGATTCATCTCTTTTCCCCCACTATTTTTCAACAGTCTGTCAGGCATGCACTGGCCCTGAAAGCATCCCGTTCTCCACATTGCCTTGGAGACAGAAAACTTGTGCAATTGCAATTATGCCTTGTGTTTGCTACCAGAAACTTTTCGTTTTAATTAGGCTGATTTACATCCAGGCTGAAATAGCTGAAGGAATCCCTCATCTTCACAGGAAACAAGAAATAGTTGTTCTGTTCATTAAAAGTTTTGAAACACCAAAGAAAATTAACAATGACTTGAAGCACTGATTATATGTTGTTTCTAGGGTGTCTTACACATCAGTACAATATCTGAACACTGACCTCAGCAAAACTATTCCAATACATTTCCCTTATTTTTTACAATATCCATCCAAATGAAGCCAGTGACATCATCATTTGTGAACATGAAATGAATGAACATATGCAAAATAAACACAAAAAGTAATAGGAACTATATTCAACATGCTGTCCATCAAAAGGTCTAGCATGCTTTTTGGGGGAAAAATCTCATAACATTTTATTGCCATTCGTTTAACTGATTATACGTGTGACTGTTTCTAGTGAGATAAGTGCTAATCCAGTGACAACAAAGAAGTCCAGATGAAGGATGGGTTTTAAGAGAAACATTGGGAACATAGAAAACCACAAAATGTTTCATGTATTAGTCACTGGGCGGGTGTGATAGTCATCCGTCAGATGGTTGGCCAGCTGCATTTCGCTTTGATAGTGTGCCTCCTTAGCTTTATAGCGATTTTAGCAGTCGCAGCTTAAATAACACGGAACCTCCTCTGCAAATAATAGCCAGCAAAGCTTGAATATACGATGGAAATTCATTATGTCTGCATCAGCACGGGTTTACGGTGCCAAAGAATGCGTCCCCGCACTGGACCCAGTTTGTCTTTGTAGTGCGAGCAAACCATCAGTTCCATAATGGCAGCGTAGTATAATGGGTGAGGAACTGGTCTTGTCACTTAAAGGTCACAGGTCACAGGTCGAAGGTCACAGGTTTGATTCCCAGGTAGGACACTGCCGTTGTACACTGGGGAAAGGTACTCAACCTGCATCGCTTCAGTATATATAAATGCATGCTATGTAAAACTATATGTTTTAGAACATATGCATAGTTGTTCTGGATAAGTGCATCAACTAAAATGCCTGTAATGTAATAATTCCATTTACTCACACCAGACTTCACTGATACCGTGTAATCATTGTGAAATATTGCGTGTCTCATTGGTTACTACACATTTTCACTGTACCAGCTGGGGGGAATTAGAGCTGCCCACTATTTTAGTCTAGCGGGAAAGTGCCCAGAGCTGTCCTGCTGGCAACATGCTCCACTTCCCACTCTCTATGAATGCACACTCATTAACCAGAACAGCCAAAAAAAAGCAGGTTCACTGCCCACCTGATATCTGTGTGTGTGTGTGTGTGTGTGTGGGTGGGGAGGAGTGGTGATGGGATATAGAGAGGCCCGTTGCCACCTCCTGCTCATTCTGTTCCCTTTTCTCTAAGAAACCCGAGAGGAACTCTCCACCAATCAGAGAACACATTGGTGACAACGAACAGAATATAGCCAATTATGATTGGTTGTATACATTCCAGCGATAGTCTTGAACGCAGGAAAGGGCTCCCGGAAACATAGCAAGAAAGTATCCACCAATCACCGTCGGCGTTCACTTTCTTCTTTCAACGTTTCCCCTTCTTTCAACTCTGCGATTGGTGGAGCTCCTGTCCTCTGGTTTCTGTGCCGAAAGCGTGGGCACTAATCTTCCATCTCTATTTTGCTATCCCAGCATCCCTCACACTTACCGAGGGACCTGCAGGAACCACCTGAGGCGCGCACAGCTGAGGCTGATCAGCAATCAGCTCAGGCGTTGCCTTTTTTTTGGTCTGTCAGATCTGTTCTGAAGGGTAGCCCGCTGTGCTTTGGGAGGGAGAGGCCTCGCTGAACACCGCTGCGGCGGGTTTGCATCTCCTCAACCCTCCAGAGCTCCAGAGGCCCAGATTCAGTGGGAGGATCTCTTGCTGAGCGCTCCCACACTTTTAAAAAGATTTTTAAGTGGGGGGCGGGGGGTGTCTTCAGGTTAATCTCCTGCTTTTTCATGCTTTTCGTTTCATCTGGATACAAAATGGCCTGAAGCTATTATGTGTTTCAATGGTGCTAATCTACACAGTGAATCTCACTGACACCACACCACAAGCTCTTTTGCATCTCTGCCCTTTTATATATTACAGTCTGTTAGTTTGGGTGACCATACGTCCACCCATTCATTATCTATACCCGCTTATTCCTATTCCGGGTCATGGGGCGCGCTGGAGCCTATCCCAGCGTGCATTGGGCGAGAGGTGGAAATACACCGTGGACAGGCTGCCAATCTATCGCAGGGCAGGTGTCCAAATATTGTATTTCAAAGAGGACACTGACAGGCAGACATTAGTACTAGGCTTTTCTTTGTTTATGCGCAATCTATGGAACAAGAAAAAACTAACCGGACATTTTGGAATGAAGAAATCCGGCCGGGATGGAAGTTAAAATATCTATAATACACAGAGATAAAACATGATTTTTAATGAAAAAATTATGGCATGTTCTAACATCAAAATGGCAGTAAGGGCGTAGCTGCCATTTCTCACCCATCAGTAAAGAACGAGGAAGGTGGTCCAGTATTTTTAGCAGTCTGCTTTTAGCTGGACACACTGTGTGCTCAGAAACAAATGTGATAATTATACGCTTTCACGTTTCTCCGTAAATAAATACATTTAATGGGGCCTTGAAGTTTTTATTTGCTGTTTTTCCTAACAGGAGGAATCATGAACTGTGGCAAACGATAAATTTAGAATTCATATATCCAGGCTACACACGATCCTTCTAGACACTTTTTAAAATTTTATTTATTTGTTTATTTACAGTTGTGCGGGGGGGGGGGGGCAACAACAATGCATCATTCTCCATCGCAGACCCAAGGTGAAGGGCGCCGGGTAAGTGACGTCTGCAACAGCTGGTGCCACTGAGGGACGGGGGGCGAATCGACGCCGGGGACAAAAGGTGAGGCACGTGCGTCTGGGAGGACTCGGGGGGGGCCCCCGGAACGCGCCTCCCTTTGCGTGGCTCGATCTGGGCCCAGACGCACCTCTCGCTGATGCATCGGGCCCATTATGACAGCGCGACAAAGGGCCCTGAATGCGGCCTTGTCAGGCTAATAAACGCCCTCTGTCAGCCGGGGGCGTACGCGTCGGAGGCAGCGTCGGCACAGGCCCCCATTGATTTCACGCACACTGCACAGTGTTTACACTTCCTCTGTCTATTATCGTAACAGGGGACCGCTTGTTTTTGCTATATGAATAGCGCACTTATGAAGCCCGTTCTCCGAGAGACGTCCCATTGATCGACTCTGACATAAGCAGGGCCTGCCTTTTCACGGGAGTTCATCCTCCCCACTCTCGCTCTCTATTTGTCTCTCTTTCTCTCTCTATATCTTCTGCCCCCTCTCTACCCCTCTGTCTCTCTCTCCCCTGATCTCCCTCTCTCTCCTATCTCTCTCTCTCTCCATCTGTCTTTCTCTGTCCCTCTCTCTCCCTCCCCCTCTCTCCCTCTCCCCCCTCTCTCTGTCTTTCTCTGTCCCTCTCTCTCTCCCTCTGTCTCTCTCCCTCTCTCTCCCTCCCCCTCTCTCTCTCTCTGTCTCTCTCCCTCTCCCCCCCTCTCTCTCTCTCTCTTTGTCTCCCTCACTCTCTCTCTCTCTCTCTCTCTCTCTCTCCCTCCCCTCCCCCCCCCCTCCCTCCCCCTCTCTCTCTCTCTCCCTCCCCTCCCCCCCTCTCTCCCTCTCTATCTCTCTCTCTCCAGTTGACAGATTGAGGCAGAGATGGAGGGGGCAGACACTCCACGGCTCCGTACTGCTGACGCGGGATTTTCCGCCAGTGTCGCTGACACCGGTTGACCCGAGTCCCCGAACGCCTCTGCCGTCAGGCTCTCCGGAGGGTGAGCTCATCCGAGACAGAGCTGAGCCGCGATCGTCGGGGACGAGGCACCATGAAGCCCCTCTCTCACTCTTCATTTCACATCCACTTCATTTAAGTTAGAACTTCTGTCGGCGTCTTTGAGCACACACCACCCCGGCTCTCTCTCTCTCACTCTCTCTCTGTCTCTCTCACACACACACACACACGCACACACACACACAAAATACACACACTATATCTATCTCTCTCTCTCTCTCTATATATATATATATATATATGTATAACTTTTCCTGATTAAAGTGGTAAGTTTTTGTCTCAATTATTCGCACAAGATATTTCAGCACCATGGACAGCAGCCCGCGCGCTGCAGTATCACTTTACAAGGAGAGGGATTCTGCCAATCAAAGGCCTATTCGTAGGTGCCGGGGGAAGTGTGGAGTGCGTTAGCTCTGCAGCCTGTGGTTTCTGTGGGGGTATAATAGCAGACTCTCCAGACTGATATCTCTCCGATGGCGAGACCGCCCGGGCGAACCAGCTCCTCGCCGGCGGCTGCCTGCAATCAGCGAATCCTGGAGGGCGGCCTTCATTACCAGCTCCTTCTGCTCTGACCCTCGCCTCATTTAACAACCCCCATCGACTGGAGTGCAAGGCCGGCAGGGCAGCAGGGCACACGGCCCTCAGCCTACGGCCCGGATTCAATCAACGTCTGTCCTTAACTTTCATTTACGAACACATTCAATTGCTACGTTTTTCCCCTCAGAAACATAGTAGGCCTGGACTCAATCAATGTTTGTCCTCACAATTAAATGCTAATGTTTCATTTTTATCAACAAAGTTGAAAAGTTGCTCTTAAATTTGTGAGTCAATTATTAAAACGACTGACTGCATATAGACCACAGTTGTGAAAGTACATTTTTTGGTGATTTCTGAATCCTGTTTTTTGAGGGCTTAAAAAAAAGAGATGCTGGTTGAGTCAAAAATGTTGCTGAGCCTCAGTCATTCCCTGTATAGCATGCTGCACTTGAACACAGGCAACAACCAGTGGCAGGGAATTCTGCTTTACTTTGCTAGACCAATAATTGCAACAATCAGAATTATAATAATTAATCATTATAATGAATAACTTACCTCTCAGCCACCTAGGATGAGTATCCTGGACCAAGTGAAGTGTCCTGAAAGACGGAAAGATAAATAATTGTAGTTACTACCTTATAAACAGTTTATTAATGGTTTATTCATAGTTTATAAACAGGCCTCACAAGGAAGTGTTACTATGTTACCAGAAGTGTAATAATAATAATAATAATAATAATAATTAAAGTAACTGGGTAGTTAGTTCCAGTAAGATATGGCTTGGGTTATTTGGTAGCATTAGCATGGGCCATCATTACAGCAATGAATCCTCATTTATCCGTGCAGCCACATCTTTTGTTTTCCTCATTCACATAATAGTTTGCCAGATCATTAAGGTCTGTAACAGTCATCTGCTCCTTCAGCGTGAGATAACGTCAGGCCCCAGAGATTCTGAGAGGCGTAAAGATGCCGTGTAATTAGTGAATAAGAATACTTAAGGAAAAATTAGAAGCTTGGCAGAATTTACAGATTTTACATTTAAATCTACAAGTCCACTGCTGGAACTGGTACCCAAAAAAAAAAAAAAAAAAAAAAACCCATCCCTACTCTGACAGCTTGCTGACAGCACAAATACAGTGATTTATCAGGCTAAAATGCAGACCAGACCTTTACTCCAGACTCGAAACGCTGGAAACTGTCTGGTAAATAACAATCACCACTGCTCAAATACCTACTCCTGTTCTTTTACGGGCCCTCTCTGCCCAAGCAAATAACTATCACCGATCGTCAAATACATGTCACTATCGCTCGAATAACAATCTCTACCTTTCAGATAAAACACGGAAACAGAAAACTGCGCAAAGTTACAAAAGACAAACTTGCTTTTCCACAAAATAATGTGACTTCAGACAAGCAAATCTTTACTTTGTGCAAAAACCAATTATATCCATTATATCTTTTCAATGACAAGATACTTCATGGACAATTGTGTAAAATGTTATCTCTCCATTCCCTCTTCCACAATTGGACAGGAGGACTTTTCTGTCAGAGAGCAAATTAGCGTCTCAGGTTTCTATTTGTACCTCCTTAGTTTCAGCCCCTGAAAACCTGAACCTAGGCTGTGTCACCGAAGACGGCAGTATGAATGCGCTCATTAACAATTCGGTAAATGTGTGGAGGGCAGCATTTGTCTCTGTGTACGTGTGTGTGTGTATGTCTATCTGTCCGTGTGTTTGTGCAATACAGTGGAGGCCCTGTCAGTCCGTCACTGTAAACATCATTGTTTCTTGCGTCTGTTTTGCCTCCCCGGGCCCGCGTCGCACATAGAGGAGAAAAACAATAACGGATAATGGAGCTCCTGAATTAGCGTTTGCATGGATTTCAGGTCTGCAGCATCCCGTGGAGTTTGCTCCCCTTTCTAATGGAACCTACGACACAAATAGCTGCGGAAATGCATTTCACCTCAGGGGCTTTTTTGAAAGGAAACAGCAGGTGATATGATTTCGCTTATTTAGCCGAGCAGCCGACTCCACTTCGATGTGCATTTTCACATCGGAGAGAAAAAGGAAATGCAAATACAGATGAATAGCCTTGCTTGAATTACCGAGAAAATCTTTTCTGAGTGCCAAACTTCCCCCAGGAGCAGTCGTCATATAAAATGTTTCACTCCTGAGCTTAAATACTAGCGATGCTAGCCAGTACCTATGCCTTTCGCCTTGAACACTAAAGATAGGTCTTACACAGTTTAAGCGACTTGAGCACAAACACGTCATGGGTTTGAACCCTGTTTCATTACCCTGTGTTGCTTTACCCTTGGCCAAAGTCACACACCGGATTTGTCGAATGCCGATGACAAATGCTGCTATGGGAAGGGGTCGGGGGTCGGCGAGGGTACGTGTTAAACAAGGAACCGACGCGCTTTTACACACGACTGCTTCACGCTGCAGGAGTTGGATTAGCGCTTAGCCTGTAAGCCGTCCAGGTTCCAGCGTAGCTTCTGGTTTTAAAAGTCTCAGGCAAACCTGGCTCCTGCCCAGACTTGCTGGGGGTAAAGCAAGTACTAGATGCCAAAGGACAGCCACCCAACCACTGTGAAAGTAACACTCATTCTCGTCCCAGGAAAAGCAATCTAACAGCTTGTCAGATTTCCTCGTACACATCTTTTTTTCCTATCGCGGTTTTGTGTCGCAGGGATTTGATTATCGTCGAGTCGTCCCCGAGCATCCACACAACATTGCTTGTTTCCAGCGGGTAGGCCGTTGAGGGCCACAGGCTGGGCCCACCGGGGCACCTTGGCAGGGCTCCATTTTAGTCAGCCGACGACCCGAAGTTTGAAAGACACGCACGTGTGGAGAGCCACGTTTCAGTGTTAAAATCGACCTTTCTGCCAGTAATAAATATCAAATTACCAAACGGGCACGGTGGGGTTAGTTCCCAAAGAAAAGGTCATGCATTTAGAGCGAAAGAGAATGAAAACCACGGGTCAGAAACTTATGGAAATGAAGCACCCCCTTACGCATAAGAAAAACATGGTGTGAGACATATGTGAATTTACTTTTCTGAAAAAATAAAATACTTCTGGCAGACATTGCCAGCAATGAATTCTGGGATGTCCGCAGAGAATAATTTCTTATCTCTTTGTTAAAGCAACCAATAGCAATACCTAAATCTAATTATTGATGTAATTACTGATGTATTTCTTTTAGTGCAAATTATGTATTCACCAGTAATGATTAAAATAAATTCCATAAGCTGTCTTGTCCTGTTCAATGCAAATGAACAAGGGGAAAAAAATCAAGATCAATTTAACATTTATTACACAGGATGGATGCAATTATGAAGACAGTTTTCTTCTTTGAATCTGTCATGAATTATGAGGAAAACGAATTACTTAATGTGATGCAACAACACACACATTACTGTGGGACAAAATAAATATGCAAACAATATTTGTCTGGAAACATAAAAGTAAAATGTGCAGTAAAAGCGCATTATATTTTATTAATACCATATTTTCTTTCTTTTTTCCACAATACCCAGAAATTTGAGTTTTCTATAATATATATATATATATAGCCACAATGACATTTGGTGTCTAAGCAGAAAAAAGAAAAAGAAAACTGCATTATACACGACCCATTAAATTATTTTTAAGACCATTACCATGTACTAAAGTGACACCCCAGTCAAAATTCTGATCTTTACATGAATATAAAAAAATAATTCAGTTGTGTGTGAGTAACATAATAAACTCGCAACAACATTTATGGTCCCTTTATAACTTACACACTGTCAAGTCAGCGACTCTAATAACCAAAGTGTTGCTTTGTGATTTATGAACTACTCAAACAGACTAAAAAATCATTATTTCACACTGATGTTTGGTAAAGTTGAACTTTTACTTCTCAGTCAAAAACAAGCACACTAACATATTTTCAGAGTAAATAATGCACCTGCAGAGTACTACGGAAAACTCCTGTACACTTGACTCCCACATTGCAGTCAATAATTTCAGTTACAGGCAACAATTACTCAATTGCAAGATTTTTACTTTAAAAAATATATATATATATATATTTTTTTTTTTTATAGACCCATTTGCTAGGCAGGATGTGGGTTTTTGGCTGGACCGCAACAGCGAGGCCAGCCCTATAAACGCGAATGTCTGTGACTGAGTGACAAGTGATGAAGTTACACCACTGGTCAGCCTAGTTATGAGGTTACACCATTGGTCGGCCGGATGAAGTGTGTTAGGTCCAGCCATATACTAGGTTTTGACCTGGTCTTGTTCATTTTAATAGCAGGACAAAAAGACTATACTATTACACTGAAAACCTTGGTACAACATGAATGTCTCTGTAAAAAAAAAAAAAAAACAAGAAACATTTTCTATGGACTATTGATTTTATTTGGGTTGACTTCAACATTGTTCTTACTACTAAGGAATGTGCTTAATATGAAAAATACATGACAAATGAACAGAAATAAATAAATAAAGCAAACTGAATTAAAAAAGTATTGGCCATATCCATTGCAACGGCATTGCATAATCATATTAAATTTCAAATGAACTGAAACGGCTTAGCTTCAAATACACTGCTTATTCCCTCTATGCCCACGTTCATGGATCAAGCCATTTATTCATTACTTTTTGTATAAGACGAGTTTAGAACTCACAAAACAAACCTGTTAAACTAAATATGCACCAACAACAAAAACAGCCCTTCCCGGGCCAAGACAACAGGGCTTGGATTCAGTCAACATTTTGCTTCAGCTTTGACGGACAGTTTCAACAAACCCGAGCGAGTAAAAGCATTTGAGTTCAACCACAAGGTTAAGGCGCAGTGAAGGGCACGTGTCTATCGGATATAGGCCAGAGGCTCACGGCTTTTCGTACACACTTCACCACCCAAAACGCTCCGGTCGTTGAGTGTATTGTTTAATCGTTGCGGCTAAGGGGGCATCGTGGATTGATGCCTTTAAATTAGAGGATGCCCTTTCCAGCCGTTTAATGTCAGGAACACTGGCCACGATTTCTAAGGATTGCGTTTCTTCAGGTTTCGCAAATTGGTGTTGAAGGTCGGAATTTAGGGTCTTGATTGTTCTCTGCAATGCAGAATGACACTGACTTTTAATTTCAACGCTGTAGTAGTTGTCTGTCAGGGATATTCTTGTTATATACCTGAGGGGATTAAAAGGCATGGAAATAATGTTATTTTAATAAGTTTTTAATATATACAGGTAAATAGGTGAAATAATGATTAAGCCTTTATCAGCCTTATTATTTATTTAATACTCATTTATTTATTTGTAGTGCTGTTTCTTCCATTTGCAAGAGGTTTGTTTCAGTGATATATGTAGGAATATGTTCAGTGTTAAATAAAATCTGATCGAGTTCTCATTTAAAACACATTAGGGTTGAATCAACACATTTTTTATTTACTTTTTTTAAACTTGGCAGCCCATCTGAATATACTGAGGGAATCCGATCTACCATGATTCAATCTCCAAGTCCCTCACTAAGTTTTACAGCCAAGTATAATTGACAATTTACGGCAAAGTAACACGACTTTTCATGCCCTCAAATATAGCTGCAAACCATACTTCTGAAGACAAATAATAAGCAATTAGCAGACTGGATTAAGGTTTTGATGTAATTCCATTCCAGACTGTTGCAACCAGCTTTTCCCTGAATCACAGATGGCTTATTTCTGATTACATGGGGGAAAATAAGCTGTTATTTGTAGTGCTACTGTATTTGTACAACTTTGAATTAGAGATAGTATAGATTGAATCTGTCTCATCTGGCTTCAAAGCTCACTCTGTAAAGTTTTTTTTTCTTTTTTCCCCCCCTTAAATTCACCCAACAGTGAACGCATTAGCAAAACCCACAGACAGGGGGCCGACACATCACTGTTAAATATCGCGGGCCTCCTCGGCTTACTCAGCACCGGCTCCTGAGCTGAATCATCAGAGGAAGTCAATAGAGCTCCTGACAGGAGAGAAGCTTCCGGGGCCTCGCCTCAGCCCGGATAAGGGCTCCGGATGAGATGCATATCAAATCAGCCCCCCCCCCCCCACTCGCCCTCCCCCCCCCCACCCCTCCCCCGGCGCTTCAGCGGAGACACGGCACCCTTCGGATTTCCTGCCTCGTTTTTATCAGGTCTAATCCGGCACGTCGGGGGGAGTTTCGCGTATCCGTGACGACGGGAGGTAATGGAAAAGGGAAATCGAGGGCGCGCCGGGGGCCCGCCGCCGAACCCGTCGGACGGCCGCCGCTTCCTGTCACCTGCGCGGTCTCACCTGCGCGGGGGCGGCGCGCTTCCCTCACAGCGCGCCCTTCTTCCTGCACGCATCATTTCACTCGGGCGTGTCGCATATTTATTCTATATTTATTAGAACCGGGACAGATATGTAAACATAGAGCGTTTAGTAAATGCCCCGATGCCATGTATCATAACATTTATAGCGCCGGCTAATTTGCAATGCTCGTTTCCGGACGGGCTTTTGTTACATATTTCATGTGTGCCGTGGCTGCCGTTAACAGTGACCGTTAATTTCTGCAACGCCTTCCTCAGCAGCCCAGGCATGCAGTTCTACTATAGCTGGGCTTCCCAGCCCTGTTCCAGGAGATCTACCATACCTGTAGGTTTTCACTCCATCGCTAACAAAGCACACCTCATTCAACAGCTCGAGATCTGCGCTGAGCTGCTAATTAGAAGTATATGCCAGAGTGTCGCTAGTCATTCAAGGATACTAAGATCTGTTCCAAAATGTGACAACATTCCTTGTTGAAAGCCATAGTTATTGTACAGAGAGATAGGAAGACAGACATATCGTTTACTGTCTCTGTTAGACATAAATTTACCCTGCATCACAAAGCTTGCACTTTCATGCTGACAAATAAATCCCTCCCCACCCCCCAAAAAAAACAGACATTCATAACAACGGACAAAATGAACAATAGAAATGGGTCAGAACTGCGTCACATTAGTAAGCACATCCACAGCCCACAGCCCTCATTATGTTCCACTAATAATACAGCAGAACTCACAACATTTCACCAATATGAATTTAAACAGCTAAACAATCTAATTACTTCAAAACCAAAAATAAATTTAAATTCATTTTAAATAAATGCACTGCTTTTATTTGAATTATCCCATAATTATGCAACATAACTCGAACTTGTGTACTGTACAATACTTCTCTAAATTTGTTTTCTAAATCTGTATTGACCAAAAATATGTTTGCATATACATTTGATAAAATGCCTCTGGTTGAACATCAAGCATATCATATTATGCAGTAACAAAATTTAAACTCTGAGAGAATTCATATTGTCCCTATTGTAAGAGTTAATAATGGATATTTTTAGGTGCAATAACTATAGGTATAGTTTTTCAAGACTGCAATGACTGTTTGACCATAATTGTTGCTAATCCTTGTCTAATCCATGCGTGCTCTAAATCCATTAACTTCCAGTTAAATGAATATGAATTCAGGTGTAAAGGTTTGACTGCACTGATATCCTATTATTCTAAAAATGTCACTCAGCAGCTATTGTATTACACTTAAATTAGTCAATAAAGCAACAGAATAAGGAGTTGCCTATTTGCTGTGAATGACCTGCTCAGAATAACCTCCTACTGCATGTTGTTGCACCTTTATGCAGATCTATTTGACATGTTTTTATTTCCATGCTAATGTGCAGTGTGTTTAACGTTCAGCCAGAGATATGTTTCATTTAGGGTGGACTACTGGGTCTGTTGCTTACTATTTCCAGCTTAAAGGACTATTGCTTGCTTTTCAAACAATATACATTTATTCAGGGAGACTGTGACTATTTATTCAGAAAAATAAATATAAATCCAACATGACAAAAAATTATTAGTTATTTTTTCCTGTCTGTTATTTATTTATTTATTTATTTTATTTTATTGCTTAGATTTTAACCATTCATTCATTCATTCAACATTTTTGCCTAGAAGGGTGAAATCGCTCTCAAGAAGAGGTCCGTCAGGCCAAACGATTGGACGATCTATGGAAACCTCATTACCCTCCTGAGTCGGAGGACAGGTGTTCTAATGATGAATGAACAGCAGTTGAAATAAAGGGTTATTGACATGACCTTTGAGCCCACCAGTCTGAAGTTAATGGACTGAGATATTTTACAGGAAGGAGTGGCAGTTCTCCCGCTTGACATTTACATTAGCAACGAGGGTGCCCTTTGCATGCGAATAATACACTTTTGGTCTGACAGGATTCCGCCTGACTTTCCGGGCGTCGCAGTTATTTCCAGCGAAAAGCTGAAAATCAATCAAACTGTCCTTCCTATAGGACCCTTCTCTATAGAATTGTAAGATGAAACAGAGAAGGGGTTGTGCGGTATTCATATTTCCTTGGTATGTTTTTTCATTCGACACTGTAATGGCTAGCCTAAACACCAAACAAGATTATGTCAATTGGTTCGGTGGCATATACTGTAGGAAGTCTTCCATACATAACAAAACCTCACATGGAGTTTTCTACTGAGAGCTGTCGTAGTCTCAAGAAATTTACATTGTACAGGATGTAAATGACATGACAACATATCAGTGCTTTAGTACAGAACTACAGACTGGCTGGATCCACTCAACCGTATCATAGTTTGGACTGTGTCATCTTAACTTGATAATGTCCAGAGCTGTTTTCTGAGCTCTCCAAATTATGAACTTTTTTACAGTTGTGGTTTGATCTTAACTTGGCATAAGACTTAGGAACAATAAACTTAAAACTAAAAAAAAAGTGTGTTGTCTTTACTTGAAAATGTTTGCAGTTGTTTTTTGAACGCTCAAAATTATAAACTGGTGTGCTGTCACGGTTTTGATCTTAACTAGGCTAAAGACTTTGGAAGAATAAACTTAAAACTGAAAGAAGCTTTAAAATGACGCCAGTACACCTCTTGGGTACTCCCACCACTGCCCCTCCTTGTGTGTGAGCTGAGGCATGACAGGTGAAGTCTTAAGGTGAGCGCGCCACTTGCTCCCTGTTAGACACAGCCGTCGCCCCCGACGATTGTCCATCTCCCACTGCTGACAATTAGCTCCCTCCAGCTTTCGTCCCCTATGAGTGGAGTCAGTACACTCTAATACATACTGACAGAAACATCTGCATAGCTGCCATATCATAAGCAGCTCAGCTGCATGTAGCTGTCAGCACGGACCAAAGGCCCCCGTTTTAAAGAACTCAAACTGAACCTCTGCATCTTTTGTGCTACTGTAAATTCCATCAAAGTGCATAAGTTCTACCGGATATAAGTACTTGCCTGATTAGAATAAATAAGCAATAACGTGACACTTGGTGAAGCGCCAATGTTCTCTTCTAGACAGCTATTGTTTCCCAAAAGCAAGCCAGCACAGGACAGGTAAGACAGGTAGACTTACATCATTATTACAAACTTTTGAAAAAAATTTTGAAAATCGGTAATACTTCTTGCATATTGTGTATTACACTAAACGTATTATGGATGCATGTTAAATAATGCTATAGACTATTCAGACTGTGATAAAGAGCAACACCCATGTGCTTTGTCACTTACACTTGATTGACAATTTTAAGAATATACTTGTTGGAATTGCTATGGCAATGTGCATGATTTATTGTATTGTATCAGTTATTTTATTGTACATAATGTATATATGTTAAGAGACCTTTGCAGGGAGAACATGTATAGATCGTAAACATATACAGATCTCAAACAGGCACTGTTGCTTCAATTAACCGGCGTTCTGAAACATTTTTTTCAAATGTTTTAAAGAAATGTTCAAAGAATTGTCAGGGGAGACCAAACATTCGGCTGTGAAGTTTACAGCTCACTGAAAAATATATTCTCATTGAGCTTGTTTCTAGAGTATTAAATTTGAGATCAGTTATATAAGATTCTCTACAGATAGCGCTGAATTAACTGTTAGTCCTCACGGGGGCATCGACTTGTGTTCAGAATATTTTCAAACACTAGGCCCAGGGAATATTTGTGAGTTGTTGAGTTCCCAGGATACTTGTTCAGATCTATCATTTATACCGTCTATCTTAACTCTACAAGGGAGCATCCCTCAATAAAATTGACACGGCTCTCGTCAGATTCTTTCGATTGATCGAACATGATTTATCCGTTCAGAGGTTTGTTTTGCGTCTGTCGACATGCGAGTCTAGAATATAAGTGAGAGATGCAAACCGCTCTCCATCCCCACTCCGGTCACATGTTCACCCAGCGTGTTGAACGAGGGACTTAGATAACACCAGAACACTCGAGGGGCGGTGGTCAAGGTCCGTTGAATATGATGAGGAGACTTTAACACAAAGATACTACCGCAGCGACACTATCCATGATGATAGTGTCAAAACAGATAACCACTATGAGATACATATAAAATATGGTGGTTCCCAACCCTGTTCTCGGAGATCTACCGGTAGGTTTTCAGTCCAGCCGTAACAAAGCACACCTCATTCAACAGCTAGTGATCTCTTTGAGCTGCTAATGAGTAGAGTCAGGTTGTGTCAAATTAGGGTTGAAAGGAAAAGCACCAGGACAACTGATCTCCAGGTACACGGTTAGGAACCACTATCATCTACGATGTTCAGAGGAGCACCATATATTGGCACCAAATGGCTTCCTCTCATCCCCCTCATCAGGTATACCAAATAAGGCCACCAAAAAGAATTTAACAGCCCTTCATACATACATTAAAACTTTTGGCTTGAACACAGCATTGCATGAATGTGATATAGCAAAATATGTACAAGACGTTTGTTTCCTTTCACCTATGTGCTAATACATTAATTTATATGTAATAACAATTAGTGTTGCTTCGAGCAAGCACAACTCCAGGTATGCACTTCAAAGACATCTGTGGTTGCCACCTGTGGTTGCCACCTGTGGTTGCCTCAGGTTTGGGGTCCTACGCTAGAAACTCCAACTGACGTCACAGACTTATTAATAAACGAACATCTGTTGTGCCACCAGCTAATTAATTCTCCATGCCTCGGAGATCAATCATGTCATTGTGGTCCTGCAGGCATATGCAAGAAGTGATAGGCTGTGATACTGGCCTCATGCAAAAGGTCGCCCAATCGAAGCGTGGTTTTCTGCGGTTACATAAACAAAAGAACGCACATTTGCCATGACGACAAACCAAAATCGTTACCACAGACGACGCCCAACAGCCAGAATCTATATTTGTACCTGCGAGTCATTAGTTACAATAGAAGAAATTCGGCCGCAATACCCTCCTCCCTCTACAAGGGGTTTGTGAGATCCGAAATATCTGGTACTTGTGAAAGCCATTTTTCTTATTGCCTTTAGAAGGTGAACAGGGCCGTTCCTGGGGACCGTGAGGGGTTTAACCCAATCAATATTCAGATGGACTGTGACAGAAAAAGCTGCCTAGCGCCAACCTTCCGCAATTATTCCGGGTCGACTCTCGCCCCCCCGTCATCTGTCATCGGCGCTGACCCCTCGAGAGGCTTGCTGAGGGACAGCCATCTGAACGTGGGTGGCTACGACGAGCCAATCACGATGAAACATAGACAGCATGCTCAATAGTACCCACGTCTCCAAGAGTGAACATATTTCACTGCCCATTAGCGCTTGCACTGTGTAATTGTACGAACCCAAGCCTTGCTCACATTTCAGGCACAGTCAAATTAAGGCCTGCATGAATACAACCCCGTGTAAATATTAAAACAACTAGCGCATGCTTGTTGTGATAAAAAAAAAAGATATATTTTAAAGACTTTAAACTGATGAAACCGAATAAATAACAATGATAAACTATGGCGTCAGTTTTTCCGAGAGTATTTCAAAATGCCAGCAGCATAGCCACTAGCAGAGAGGAGAGGAAGCTGTTGCCAGGTGATTAGCGGTGCATTGTGGGCTTCCATATATTTGCATATATTAGCAAATATATGGAAGTTCACTTCTCTGCCGCGGCGGCTAAGACCCAGAAGTGTTCCTGACAGCTGAGATAAGCCCTCTGGCGAAGAGCGACCGCCAAGCTTTTACGTGCCCGCTCTGCTCCTTCTCTCTCCTTCTCTTTCCACCATGGGATGGAGGAGGGGCGTGGGGGGTCAAAATCATTGGCTGAAAGATCAGTGCCTGAATATGCCAAAGTGAAGCGTTGGTCTTTGTTTGCATACATCAAAACAACTTATTAAACATTTGTGTATTCAGGCTGTGAAACCCAGGGCCTGCAAGTTCTGCAACGTCCCAGAAGGACTGACCTCCCTCACTCAGGAAGTCTTGCCAGGAAGTCAACAGGAAAATTAATAATTCATCCATTTTCATAACTTAACCTTTGGACCAAAATAAATAAATAAACAAAGCTTTGTTAGTACCTCAGGTAGAAAATTGTCTTCCTCTGTTTTAAAGGCACGTGAATGAAGAGGAAGTCCTTTGACTTGATGCTACAACTATAGATCTAAATTATATATTTTAAAAATTAATCATCCAAATATTATCATAATACATTCATCATTGCAGCACTTGACTGAGGAGAGGGGAATTGCATTTGCATTTAGTAGTGATTTATGTAAATAAAAAAATGTTTCAACAAATTTTCAATTTCTGATTCTGCCTCTCTCCCTCTCACTCACACACACACACACACACATGCACACACATGTACACACACACACACTCATACACACACACACAGCCCAGCTGCCCTTTAGAGACTCTGACCATGATTAATTATTCTCCACAATCAATTCCACTCAGTTTGCCTGGGTTAGCATCTCACCAAGGCCAGCAGCCGGATGTTCAGCAAAGTCAATTTTACAAGCACACGTGGCATGACGATATTGACATATTCTGTTTCAAAACTGCTAAATGAACGTGCGTTTGTGTCATTTCATACCAAAAAATGGAAGTGATTCCCAACAGTTAACATCTCATCTTTGTGCCCTCAATAGCCATGATGCTATTTCATGATGCAGAGTGATTGCATATCAATATAGGACAGAAACTTTATGAAAAACATCTATCATGCCTTATTACAAGCCTATTACAAACTGAACAAGAATCTATGGGAGATTTATGACATACGTAGAAATACAATTACTTATGTCCAGTATTTGAAGATGCATTTATCTATAAAACTATAAAAGAAATGTATCACATTTCTTTCTAATATGTGCTTGTTGCCACCAGTCAGTGTCCCAGGTTGCTACTTTCCAGTCAAGGCATGCATGTATCCTGGATAACGTATATGTTTAGCATTGCAGAGGTGAATGGGGCTGTAAGAACAATCGTATTCATTGAAATAACATCATCCGAACTGATGCGCTTTTCACGATCAGATACCCCATTATATCCCCTGTCCCATTATATCCTCACCAGAGTCACACCAGCGAACACAAGATATAATGCAGTGATGAGAATATGTGTGTGTGTGTGTGTGTGTGTGTGTGTATCTGTGAGTGTATGTGTGTGTGAGTGTGTGTATGTATGTGTGGATATGTGTGTGTGTTTACGTGGGTGTGTGTGTGCATGTATGTACGCGTGTGTGTGTGTGTGTGGGTGTGTGTGAGTTTGCGTCTGTGTTTGTGTGTGTGTTTATGTGTGTATCTGTGTGCGTGTGTGTGATGTGTGTGGTTAGGGCTGTTTAACTGGGGCCAAGGGGCCGCAGGGCAGGAACCAGGAGCCGGCCAGCAGCCAAAACAAACCACACACACCCCCACCCCCCCACAAACAACCCCAACCCCTACCTCCTCCCCCCGGCCCTCCAACTAATTTATTTGACCAAACAGGCTTTCTTCCAGCGCGCAGAGTTTTGTTCCCCCTGCGTTTACCGTCCCTCTGGTCTCTCCGCTCTCGGAGCAGGGATGGCTATCGATTGAGGCCCCCCCGGTCCATCCATCTAACTCGCTCCCGCTGCCCGGCCAATCAGAAGAGCTGGACAGAAAGGGGGGGGGGGGGGGGGGGCAGTGCGGCTATTGATCCTCACCGCCGTGCTCATCTCTCCGCGAGAGCAGCAGATATTTTTAGTGGGTCGATACCTCCCCTCACCGAAGGAAATGATTAGGACCCATTCAAGTGCTACAATAACGTAAACAGAAGAGAGCTTCTCCTGCGGCGGCGTCGGGACGAGGCCACCCGCTGCGCGTTTAATTGCAGCCGCGCGCTCACCTGTGCTCCGCGCACACTACCTGCGCTCCGCGCACACTACCTGCGCTCCGCGCACACTACCTGCGCTCCGCGCACACTACCTGCGCTCCGCGCACACTACCTGCGCTCCACGCACACTACCTGCGCTCCACGGACACTACCTGGGGTCCACGCACACTACCTGGGCTCCACGCACACTACCTGCGCTCCACGCACACTACCTGCGCTCCATGCACACTACCTGCGCTTGCGGCCGACTCGGGCTGCAACTGGAGAATCAAACACTGCTGCTTGGCTGCTGCCGCGCATGGATACACACACGCATGCACACACACACACACACACACACACACACACACGCATGCACACACACACACACACACACACACACACACACATGCTCATGCATGCACTCGCACCCGCACACACACACACGCACATGCACACCCACACACACGCAAACGTACATACCTACACACACACGCACGCACACACACACACACACACACACACACACAATAGTAGTAGTGATAGCCGTGTCATTAGTATTATTAAACAGGCACTTGAGAGGCTTGGAGAGAATTGAGGCATATTGCAGAGATTCCTAAACTTTTTCCCTGGTATTAGTCATCCTTTAAATATTAAATACTGAACCCAAAACATAGTTAGCTTCAGGGCTGTGGGTCAGCAATGGATTTCTGCACTTCTCATGTCGTAGGCCTATTTTGGCCAAAATCATGTTGAACACAACAGATGGACTGTCAGTAGAAATATTAACAAATGTTTTTTTTTTTTTTTTTCAATCACAGGGCTTTACAGGAGGAGATAATCATTTCAGGCAAATAATTTCAACCAGATGGATTCTCAGTAGAAAACTTCTCAGCCAAAACGCTGACAATCTGTTTGATGGCCCAGACTGAATCTTTAGCATTGACTGGCAATTAAGTAAGTGTTTGGGTTTTTCTTGACAAACATAGTTTGGCTAACCGAATTTGGCGATCTCTTTTCCCCGCGAAGCGGCACTTGTGACGAAAAGCAACAAACAGTTTCATTTAAATCAGGAAGCAAAACTCAGGACAACTGCTGACTGAATTCAGACAAATGTGTTGTTAGAAAGGGAAATGACGATGCACTTCCGCAAAGATAACTAAATGCACCCGCCACGAAACTGTATAAACACAGCGTAACCACGGAACTTTCCCAGTGTTAAAAAGGAAGTAAATTTTCTAACCGTTTAGTCTAAACCAGGGTCGCGGTGGCAACGGGGCAAGCAGAGCAGCCCAAATGTCCCTCTCCCCAGCGCCTTCCTCCAACTCATCCTGGGGAATCCCAAGGCGATCCCAAGCCAGCCGCCTGTGGATATAATCCCTCCAGCGTGTCCTAGGTCTGCCCCGGGGTCTCCTCCCCGGTGGCTGTGCCCGGAACACCCCCAGAGGGAGGCGACCAAGAGGCACCCGAACCAGATGTCCGAACCGCCTCAATCGACTCCTTTCAATACAATGCCCGCATTACTGTGGCCGCTGCACCCACATGACGGTCGATCTCCCGAACCCTTTTGTACTCGTGAATAAGACTCTGAGATACTTGAGCTCCTCTGCCTGGGGCAGTTACTCCCCCTCACTTGAAGGGGAGAAGCCATTTTTTCCTCCTGGGAGAGGACCATGACCATAGACTATAGGCCATTTCATATGAGTGGAGTAAAGAAGCATCAAAACAAAACAAAAAATGGATGAGAACAAATATGGACAACAGTGAATCAATACTGAGGGGTAAATATAGTACACCAATTAATATATTAGTAATTGCTACCACACTTCCCATGATAACCTCCCGGAAAAAAATAAAGCCCAAACAAATGGTGGTGCTGCATTTACTACCCTCTCAATCGAACTGAGAGCAAATTTGTAAAATATGGCCGCAAAGTCAGACGGTTTGAACAGAGCGCTAACTAAGCCTCGCAAAGCACGTCGTCCCAGAGAAGCGAACGCACCGCCATCTGCCTCTTCGCCCAGAATAACTCAGCCCCAACGGTCCGCATTTGACGCAGGAGGATCCATCGCGAGTAATCCCCTGTTGGCGCGGAGAAATACGGTCTGTCTCCCCACCCTCGGCTGGCACATGGGGCTGCTTTAAACAGGTATGCAGAAGGATCCAGGACCAGGAGGGAGAAGCATACCTCTGCTGGTCTCCACCGCAGGGTATAAATACGACAACTGGGACCAGTCTGTTTTCAAATCACAACAAGCCTCAGTGCAGACAATTCAACAGACAGACTGTATTTGCGAAAATGTTCTCTGTCTACTGTAAAAATGCGCTCGGGGGGGGGGGGGGAAGGTAGACTCAATCAACATTTGTACTGGCATTTTATTTAAAATAATTTTCATGAAATAATTGCACAATATTTTGTTTACTTTTTATTAAAAAGTAATAAAAGGTTCCGCACAGGCAAATGCTGATTGAATCTAAACGTTATTGTCATTAGTGAAATAGAGCTTGCATGTTGGAGCTGGGACAGGAACTCTCCACTCCTGTACTACACCGCTGAGACAGACCGCACACAAAGATCTGCAATTTTATCTATCGGTCCCTCTTTATGCATTCAGCTACACAGCCTTTTCATATTATTATATTATGATCTATTGAAGGCAAGCTATACTTTTATTCAAATCAATACCTGAGTTAAACCCCTTTCTCCTCAAACACCGTGAGTTCAGTGACCACCAAAAAATGAATGAGAAAAAAAAAAAACCTGTTTGTATAGCGAGAAAGATCACGGACGAATGTTGAATTAAATCCAGGAGAGCAGCCTATTCATTTTACCCTAAGCTGGTTTGCGTTTAACGGCCTGGGATTTAAATCTGTTTTAACGACGCGGCAGCCTAGCACTAACAGGCAGGAGGTCGGAGAAGAGAGACCCTCTTCACAGTGCATTATGGGCCGCGGACAGGAACATGAGCCGGAGCGTGAGCAATCTGAACTCCAAAGAAACATTAACAATGGAGAGTAATTGCTTTAATCATCCACACATTGCCATCTGTGCGTATGATAACTGGAGGACAGGGAAAAAAAGAGTAAGGATACAAGCGGATTGTTTCTGGGTGTTATTAGTGAAGAGCTCGTTCATTTGATCAGAAGATGGTCATTTTGAACTGATACTGAAAAAATAAAATAAAAATAGATCACCGTTGATAGAAGTAGTAGAAATCAACTTGCAGACAGCAATCTTGAAATTTCCTATACGATTGATGGTATACATTTTCTTTTAATCCTTTCACAAATTTGTTCGCTATAGTTAATGGATAAACAAATAATAAGGAGAATATAAGTAAAAATTTGAAATAAAGAGAGTGAGTATTGGTCTGAAGCCAAGTGAGTTCAATAACATGTAGCCTGGTTATTCTTTGTTTCACACTACAATTACCCCTTGTCAAAGAAAAACAAAAAAATGTGACTAATTTCTGCAACGCAGAGTCTGTGGAATGGGATAAACAAATTCTAATTTGATAGCGACAAACATTTAATAAGTAAAACCAATCTTCCGCAAATAATTAAGGAGAGAAACGCACACTTCATTAATCCCAGTCAAACGGAGGAAAAAACAGGGCTCAGTGGCCATGTTATTAGTTTTCTCCCCCAAGTAATCTTAAAACAAAATCAACTCAACAAAAAAAGAAAAATTCCTTGTATGCCGAGATTTCCAGAGTACAGTAGGCACTTGTGATATGAGATGTCGTGCTGTCGCTTTGTGACAAGGGCAAGGTGATTTGTTGTAGAGCCATAAAACAGATAGTGTGCAGGGGGGGGGGGGGGGGAAGATGGGCAATTTTATGGACCCCCCCCCACCCCCCACCTTATAGCCGTCCTGTGCCTCGTCTTTATCCAAACGCAACAGCACGGGGGGCGCGTGTGGCTTATTGGGAGGAGCACCGGGTTCGAGGGGCACGGGTAATTTATGGCCCCCCCCGACATCCCAAAAGCTCTGACGGACATATTTCCCAGAATGCACAAGGGAGCCGTCGAAAAGGCAGCCCCTGAAAGGGAGAAGTTAAGACGCCTAATTCACTTTCTCTCGGCGAAAAATCCCCGGGGAGCCCACCAGCTAACAAGCGCGTATCAGATGTTTTTCTTCTTCTTTGAAAGCCGGTGAGCCGTCACTCTTCATACGCTTCGCGAATCCCAGGAGTTTCGGGACGAGAGAGTTTCGCCTCTTTCATAAACAGGATAAATGCACTTCGGGAAAAAAAATAAATGAATAAATTTTTAAAAAACGGCAGAGACTGCACACAGTCTCGCTGATTTTCTTACAAGCCCAACCGTATCTGGTCAACAATCACCGCATTGTAGGCTGTGAGGAGATCATTTGCCAACACTTGACGGGGCTTACAAACATTCCAGAAAGAAAAAAAAAACAGTCTTCTTTCACGGTGAGATAATCACACTTTTACACTCGAGCAGAATAACATTGTGTTAAGAATCAGCCACTGCTCTCTCTCTCTCTCTCTCTCTCCCTCCCTCCCTCTCTCTTTGTGTGGTCTTTGTTTTTTTCCCTTGCTTTTTTAATGCTCTGGTTATGTTGTAGGTGGTATGGGGGTTGGTGTTGTTTGGGGGTAGCTCAATTGGGTGGGGTATAAGGTTATCAGTATGGGTTGTTTCTTTATTTTTTATTTCTAATGCCCTTTATTTAAAGTTATGTTAAATTAAGTGTTTTTTTCTCTCAGAAGATTCATGCATTGTGGTGGGTAGAAGCAGATTACAGCCATCCAATTACCAAGAGCAGGGCTACCAAACCCTGTTCCTGGAGATGTACAATCCTGCAGGTTTTCACTCCAACTCAAACAAACTGCTTCCCCTTCAACAGCTGGAGATCTCATTGAGCGGCTAATTAGTAGAATCTAGTGTGCCAAATTAGGGTGGAAATGGAAACCTCGGGGATGGTAGATCTCCAGGAACAGGGTTGTACAACGCTGAACTTGAAGAATCTTCAAAGCCTGCTACCACTTTCACAATATTAGCCCTGTTTTTAAAAAATCTTTTTTAGTAATTCCCTGCAGAATGTGAAAACTTTCTTCCTCAAAGAAATGAAAATCTGTCCAGTTACAATTTACAGAGCCAAGAGTTATGCCTGTAACCATAAAATAATGTGAAACAACCCAAGTTTTTGAGTTTGCAGCTCCAAATTGTTCAGAAAATGCATTATTCTGTATAAATTCATCAAATACATTTCTTATATTTGGCACTAGAGTTTATAAGATGCCACACAACCAGGATGCAATGATGGATTGATGGATTAAGATAGATAACAGCCCAGAAGTCAAACTCTGGACACAAGAAAAATTAGATGTAATATATTGAATGAATGAATATGTACATAAGTGCAAACGCTCTTCCCACAGGAAGATTAAAATGTCAATCTGTCAAATCCAAACTGGCGCAACCTAAAAATATGGTTTCAGTTAAATTCTAATATAGAATCCTTACAACTTCATATTGGCAAGACTTTTATAATGTTTTATAATCTAAATCAAAATCTAAAAAGTTTTTCGAATATCTCTTCAAATTTTGTCTATCACCAAGTTTCTTTTTAATTATTCTAATCTGAAGATATAAATTGAATACCACTGTCTAATTATAATGAAAAATGACAAGACATACAGTACTTTTCATTCAGAATTCAATGAACAAATACCAACTTTGTAGAGCTTATCATTTGACTCATTCCGGTGTCTTTCTCAACCATGGAACGTCTTGGCAGAAATACACAGCCAGCTTCTTGTGTACCGGCACCAACCAACCCCGACTGAATATTAACAATTTAGCTTTCGATTGAGAGCACCAGTAGCTCCGTCTCTGTATTTTTCCCCTGTGAGTGATCTATTTTTTCACCTCTTGAAATGGCAATTTTATTTTAATAAAATTGAAAAGGTTATCAAAAAGGTTATCAAAGGTTCAACAAACAACAAAGATGCGAGCCATGTCCTTATGCTGTGTGTGCATGAGAGTATTTGTTATCAGTGTTTACTGCTGACCTTGGTGCAGTTCCGTCTCAATTCTACAAGTCGTTTTCATTCCCTTATCACACACTGAGCTCAACACGACGGTAGCCCCCTTGACCTCCCTCTGAAGTTACCTGGCCTCTTTTTACGGGGGTGTCCCAACTGAGCTCGCCGTGTCCTGGCTGAGCACGCCCCACTACCTGACCATTCAGCAAGCTTCACCCCGCCCTCCCAAACCCCTCCCTGACCATTCAGCAAACTTCATCCGCCCCCACACCCAAACCCCTCCCTGACCACTCAGCAAGCTTCACCTCGCCAATCTGCCCCCCCCATCCCCCACACCCCACCCAAACCCCTCCCTGACCATTCAGTGAGCCCCCCCCCCCCCCCCCCCCCCCCCCCCCCCAATCCCGCAAGGGATACCTCAGGAAAAAAAGCGGTGAAGCTGATGTCATCATGCTGCAGAGAAACGCTTGTTTGCCCTTTTACCTTTTGACACCTGCCCTTGACAACTGCAAAGTCACTTCCTTAGAAGAGTTTTTTTTTCTGTTCTCTTTCTCTTTGCAATGCACCGTGCATCTCAACTGAAAGCCTTATATCATATCCGGATAGGGCACCAGATTATGAATGTTAAGGCGCCTTGCCTGCAAAACAAATTTGCATGATCACATCAGTGAAACCAGGTCTGTTTTATTTCATATAACCAATACGAAACCCCAGTGAGGAGTCATGTTATGTTCACACAACAGCCCAATAATCTTGCCCCGGCAATCTCATTTTCTCTATATCCACGCCGACTTGTATCCATGCCCAATTTCAAATCATCCGAATAACTCCAGTCATTCAAAAAGCTCATCTGTTAATTATGAATGTTGGAAATGGAATATCCTCAGTATAATCAACTCTACCGGGGCCAGAGAAACCAAGAGTTTCACTTCTCCTAAAGTTACCATGGAAACCACAGATTTTTGCCGCTCATGGAGAGAAATTTGACATCACATTCTGAAGATAAGAATAACTCACCTGGTTGCTCTTTTTTAAGTACACCGTCAGATTTCCTGTGGTAAATGAAATATGGCATAGAAGTAAAAAATCAGACAGTGTTGGTTTGAATACTGAAATAAGCATTGAGAGTGAGACTTTCAATACTTTGACTGATAAATTAATGTGTGAAGAACAGTGTTACTATTTTCATTTCATATTGTTATTTATTTTATTTTTCTTCTACTTTGGTAACGTTTGAACTGGTCAAAATATGTGTGTGAAGAAAATCACTCACGTACATTTTTGATTAAAAGATAAAGACACACTTTTATTTATTGAAACAAGGCTGAAATCTGGCTAAAAAGATGTTTTTTTTAAATGTCTGGAAAATGTACATTACAAAAACCCATGGAAGCACACTGACCATTTTAAAATCTGCCAAACCACCTTTAGATCCATGACCCAGAGTATCTAATGAAAGATCTAAATGGGTATCGCTACAAGTTATCATATTTCTGTGCAAAGAATTATTTCTATGTCCATGTTCGCACCTCAAAATTGCATTCAAACTTCCGAGAGAGCTATTTCCACAGCTGCTGAATGTACAGAGGTGAGAGGTGTTGACAAGGTGAAAAAAATTTTTTTTGTTGAAAACACCAAAGGGCTGCAGTGTGTATTCACATGGGGCCTCATGCATAGAATTTGGGTGGATTTGCTCTGGGTAAACGATAACGAGTCGTCCCCCTCATTCATTCACCCTCATGTGCACGGGAAGGAATCCGCCCGGTCCCTAAAACCGTGCTCACGGTCTACCGCTCCGATCCTGAGGTCTTCCCACAGCGCTGGCGCAGCCACGGTCTCTAATGTGAACAGCTCACACGTACGGTTTTGTAGTCATGTCTGTAACGAGTTCATATTTTTACAAGTGCAAAGCAATTTGCATGTTATTTCTTCTAGCTGCTAGTGCCATCACGTGCCATTGACTTCAAACACATTTGCACTTTGTCGTGGAGTGCAGTAATTCACATTTTGCTCCTCTCCTGTTGGTTTAATACAATATTTTAATGTCTCGGCTCAATTATTCATGTTATTCCGGAGCTGGCTTAACTGCACTGGATGTTAATACAGCCCACGTTAATGGCATGTTGGAATTAATGGCCTTTTAGATGGATTTTTACTGTTATTTACATATTGCTATTGCTTTTAAACAACTGAACTGATGCATTTACACTGTCCCTTTCGTACACACTTTATGCTCTTCAAATAGCATGGCTGTAGACTGAAAACCGTGTCTCATGCCTGCAATACAGCTGAACAGCCACAAGGAAGAGTTTGTACATATGGTCTGGAGCTTCAATAGAGGCGCGCACATTTTTACGACAAATTTACAACAAAGGTTTATAAATATCAATGGGCCTCATTCCCGAAACATGCCTACAATCAGATTTATGTACGATCTAGAGTTAAATTTCAGTATAGTTTTAGTTAGTTTAAAGAGCTAGTATTAGTTTAAATGCAAGTATTTTTTTCGATCAGGTTTTTTTCCACTATCAGAATCCAACAATACATGAAGGAAACACATCTTCCCATTCTCGAAGCAAAAATAAACGAGTAAATAAATAATTAAACACATTTCTCCGGGAGAAAAAGAATCCAGACCAATGCCTGTCGTATTTGGCAGCGGACCGGCGTCCCCTGTACGGACTGGGAAGAAGACGAATCAGCATATTAATGGTGGTGCTGTGGCAAACGTCTTCAAGCCAGAGTCCATTACACTAATTGCAAGGCTCTGCCAGGCAGTGGAGCAGCTTGTGATAAATGAAAAGCTACAGTATGAACAAAGATGGCCAACGACACTACGCGTGCGGCAACAACCGCCCCTTCCTGTCGATGGCGACCTTGCAATTAATCACAGCGGCTTGGAGAAGGCGATGCTCAGTGAAGCCAAATGTCATGGAGGACTTACAGGCATGAGTTCAACCGAGATGGCAACTGGAAGTTCTTATTAAAGACGGGGCTCCATCTGTACTGTTAATAAAAATGAAATATAGCTTTTTTCCTGCTTTGCTTTAAATAATCTTGGAGTCTTATTTTATTAAAAAAAAAAAAAACTTTTATATTTTTAAGTGCAGGACTTCCAGTCTTGCTTAAATTTGCAGGCATTCAGGACTTCAGGCATTCCCAATTTGTACCAATAACCACTATGTGCCCCTAGATATACTGCACTACAATCAAGGTGCACTTATCTGGAGGCAACAGATGAATATTAATCAGCTATGAATATTTGGACTTATTCACCTTTTCTGGTGAATTTTCCACCTGGGGAAAAAAAAAAAAACACGATGGGAAAAAAAACGAAATCACATTTTCTATGTATGCAACAATACAAAAATATGTTTCCAGTTTTGCTGTGAAACTTCCATTTCATTTTTTAAAAGGTTATGTATGGTCATGGAATCAAAACTCGATACCTATGATTAATTCTGATTTCTGATTATTTGTCCCTGTGATTAATAAAATGTTTCATCACTAAAACAGCTCATTTGAAGATCCCCATTCAGCTACAGCTAAGGTGCCTGTCGTGGCTAGCTCAGTAATTTGTACTGGCTGGTTGCTCAATAATTATGCATCAGACCTTGGGTGCATAATTACACCCCAAGCTCTGTGAAGTCAGAATTTCTTTGGGGAGCAAATTTAAAATGTGTTCATCGCAAGCTTACCTTACTTTTTCAAGTTATGTCTCTGTCCCTCTCTCTGTTGTTGGTTTAAGCTGGCTCATGCCGAGTTGCTGCTGTGTTAGCTTTGCCACAATGCATTGTGGTAATTAGAGTTCATATAGCCTCTACGTGTAAATCGATTTGCGTTTACTGTGTATTTTTGAAAAACAATGTTTACAGTTTTTCAAGGGTTACCTTGTGAGTGCAGGCTTTCTACATTTGCTATATAGATATTCACGTTAATAACCAAACTGTAAACTATAAATAATACCACTATAGATACCGATATAATGATAATTTATATAATAATAGCGAATTAATGTCACACTAGTAAAAATACATTTTGGTTATTCGCAAAGTGCTAGAACTCACCAGACATACCCAGACATGAATTCAGAAAACTATTTGCACAGGCATTACTTCCAGTTGATAGCAACAACAAATTATATTTAAGGACTAGATGTATCCACATCCTTTGCAGTTCAGATAATTGGATTTTTTTTTTCATCTTAGAAGGAAGTATTTTGAAAATGCCAGTGACAAAAATATCTTGGTAATTTAAAATCTAGTGATTTAAAAAAAAAAAAAAAACCTTTCCACAGGATATTGAAAAACATTTATTCTGAAATCAAAAATAATGTCACGTCTGAGAATATATTTTTTTGCAGGAACTGTGTATGACAATCTGGATACCAGCACATGAGAATTACATTTCTCCCCTGGGAACCACTCTCAAAATACTCTCAGCAGGACATTTACAACAATGAAAGAATATACAGACAAAGTTTTTTATCTAGATGTAAATCTTTGATTTAGTTTTTTTTCTCCTCTTGTTATGCCCACAACTGGATTTCAAGGGACATTAGGGGAGACACATGAAAAAAAACTGTAACACACACACACACACACATGCACACACACACACACACACACACACACACACGCACGTACACACGGACACAAAAACATACACACACATACACACATACTTGGTCACTTCCTGATACGAAAACACGTTGACTGTCTCAATAAGGCTATAACTCTTGAAAGTGATCAGCAATTCATACCTTTTTATCACAAATCTTCCAGACAGTCACTCCACCTTATATGGCACTGCTTACAGTATCCACATTTTGGATTATTCCTTTTTTTTTTTTTTTTAAACATATTGAGCCAGAAAAAAAAAAACAAGGGAATAAACTGTGTTATTATCATTTTCGGTTTTAAATTGAAGGAGGAAGGGAGGAATATCGACTAACCTGACTCTGCGCGGCGGAATCTCTCCGAGTCTCCCCGTACCCTCGCGTCGGTACGCGCTGATTTATTTCTCCGCCGGAGGGGGGTATTAGCCTTAATTACAAGCTGTTTGGCGAAAAGCGCGGAGCGCGATCCGCGGAGTCGCTCCGGCGGCTGTCAGACACCCTCACTGGAGGGGTCTTCAATCCACAGCCCGCCTCAGAAGAGCCACTTCCTCTTCCTATCCCCCCCCCATCCCCCCCCCCCCCCCCCCCCCCCCGCCCTCCACCTCTAACGCCATTAATCAAACCATTTCCCATCCTGTCTCCATGGTACTCTTTTTCTTTTTTTTTTTTTTTTTTTTTTTTTACACAGACCCTTCCAAAACAATATCCACCGGTCCTCTCCCCTTCTGAGGAACCAGGCATCACACCACACTACAGAACCAGGTGGGCTGGGCGGAGGGGAGGGGGGAGGAGGGAGTGGGGGAGTGGGGGGGCGGTGGTTATAAAGACTTTTAACCACCTGCTCGTCAAAACAGTGCCCTGAAATGCCTCTGCCAGAGGAGAATGTTTTTTTCTCCCTCTCTCAATATCCTGGCACCTTCTCCATAGGTTAGGCGGGCGCGAGGAGCGGCTTTGCAGCACTAAGTGAATCGGGCCATTATGAAAGCTTTCAAAGCAGGGAGAGAGGAGCCGGAGTGAGCCGCCGTGACACAGCCCCGCCGCGGTGACAGGGAACAGGGGCCTGAGATAAAAGCGAGCGGGGGTGGCACTGGGCAATGGATGGGACCGAGTCACCTGCCAACACCCCCTACCCCCCCCCCCCTCGCCCCCCCACACACACACCTGGACCGTTTCTATGTCTCTGTCAGCCAGGAGTTTCAGCAGGGCATAGCATTGCAGTCTGCACCCCCCCCCCCCCCCCAGACATTGGGCCACACACCCTTGTGCTGAGCCAAGAGGCGTCGAGACCAGACAGGGTTGCCAAACTTTTCTGTCCAAAAAATTGGGGGGGGGGAGTGGGGGGGGGTGCTTTTGGCCTTGGGGACTCGGAAGGATGAAGGGGTCTGTGCGTCCATTTTGCGCTGATGTCTGGGCTGGACAGGGCAGCAGCGCTACCCCCTACTCCGTCCCTGGCAGCGCCGCCGAGATTTCGGCTGGTTGGCACAGAGGAGGCTCCGGAGGAGCCAGTCGCGCCGCGACCCTGCGGTACGGTCAGCGCCGCGGGGAGCACAGCACCCCTTTCACTTTCGTTCACTTTCAAACAGCGCGTTTCATTATTCATTCCCACGCAGGGCCGAGCGTCGGGGAACAACGGCGCGGCCATACTGATTAAGGACAGCGCGGCAGGGCGTCTTTCCTCAGCCGCAGCCGACACGCAGTTTCGAGACGAAAAAGCGAATCTCACCTCCAGCGAAATGAACAGTACGAGCAGCGCATCCACTGTGAGGTGCTCCCGATGTAATTAAGTGTCTGAGAAAAATATGGACCTCATTTGTTGCAAGGCTAAATGTTATGAATGTGTCTGCTGGTAGTTAGCAATGCTAATTATAATTCTTGCTTAGCACTTTTAAAGTTGTGTTGCTGTCCGCTCCCTATTTGTTCTGTTACATGATTGCGTTCATTTGTATTATTTTTTTTTTACTGTGCTTTGCTATTACATGTTCTCCAATTAAATTTTAGTAAATAATTCACTTGCGCTCGCAATAAAAGTAGACTCATTTTCTGAGAACAGCGATCATTTTCGACATTCAATTTTAATCCCTGCTTTTCTTTGGCCTACTGGAAGTATGCAGGTTGAGTAAGGTCAGCCATTTCTATGAATCATGTCAGGACTCATTGTGAAAGCAGGAAAGAGCCATATTCATAGATTTGATGGCTCTGAATATTATGCTGGCTATATGAAACTTAAAAATTGTAGTTTTTTTACGCCCCCGTTGTAATACTTAGTCTTAACCGAGGGCTTCATGCATGTTTCATATTGCATATTGTTTCAAAATGCATGCTGGGAATTGGAGTTATTTATTAACTGACTTAGCTTAAGTCATCCTCTCATATTTCATATTTTAACGTTGTGGATTTGAAAAGGGCTGCACTTTCACTAAAGTAAGTGTGTGTGTGTGTGTGTGTGTGTGTGTGTACGGGTGCGGGTGTGTGTGCATGTTTATGCTTTCCATATTTTTGATGCCACTGGTTGGTGAAAACCGCCCTCATTCTTCACACAACCCTTCCACAATAAAGGGAAATAAGAACCTTCCATTAAATCCGATTACCTGGCTCCGCAAATTTCAACTCTCACGATCAATCAATCACTCAGCCCTGACCTGCTGTCATATCACGGCACCTCTCGCTGCTCAGAGCCAGGAGCTGATTGGCTGGTGCCGGGAGACGCCAGGTGGGATGATTTACCTGTCCAGCGGGCTTTCACTGTAAGCGCCCTCATTTGTCTCTTCTGGGGTGCATCATCTGCCGAGTAGCCATAAAGTAGAAAAGGCAGTGTCTGATGCGAGGGGGGGCATTCTTCATCTCTGTTTGTCTCGCCCCCCCCCCCCTCCCCACAGCCCCCTCGCCACAGTAGCGTGGCGCCTTCGGCCCCCCCCCCCCCACAGCCCCCTCGCCACAGTAGCGTGGCGCCTTCGCCCCCCCCCCCCACAGCCCCCTCGCCACAGTAGCGTGGCGCCTTCACCCCTCCCCCCCCCCCCTTTGACAAATGCGCGAGGTGGGCATCCTTCATCGCGCTGGAGCGAGGAGAAACGCCGCTGACCGTGTCCCGGGTGCGGATGAAGATGGAGAGTGAAGCCATCGACGCCTTGGATAAGGGATGGATTTGGGAGTGAGGCGAGGGCGGGGGGCGAGGGCGGGGGGTGAAGGTGGGAGAGGAGGCGGGGGCTGGGGGGTGGTTCGGGCGGGCCGCCCAAGAGCCCGGGGGGTGGTCTGGATCCCGCGGCGGCCCAGATGCCGTCCCGCGCATCGCAGGCGGAGCAGGTGTCTGGGCCGGGCCCAGCGGACGGCGCCAGCGCTGTTTGGCGGCCAGGACGGCGGCGGGCACGGGGCCGGCGCAGCTGCCCCTGGGGCGCCCGAGCTCGCCGGCCTGAGGAGGGGCCGCTTGGCCGGGGCGCGTCTGTGGCACGCGATTGGGGCGCGAGGCGAACTCGCCTCAGGTGCACTCACACTCACATCTCCAGCTACTAAACTCGGCCGAGGCTCACCGTCGCGTTCAAGGACGTAACGATCCAGCTTTCCAACCGGGATTTGAACCCGTGACCCTCCGGTGCCCGTCGCTGCCAAACTGTGCGTGACTCTTTTAATCCTGCGTGCCTTTGTCGCGCCAGACCCGGGAGGTCCTCTGTTCACCCACTGCCCTTTTAACTGCGGCTGAGGCTGGTTCCTATGGTTACCACACAGAGCGAGGGGTCAAGGCGTCAAAATATTTGAGGCACGAAAGGGAGAAACTGCTGCAGTAAAAGGTCTCGCCCCCAGACACTGTTTCAGACCCAGCAGCGACACCTCTGAAACGGTCCCTCTAGAAGCACAATTTATTAAAAAAAAGCTAGCAATTATGATTTTTCTTTCCTATGTCCCTGGCCAGTGATGACAGTTACTAATTAGACCCCATCAAACATGATTTCTGCAAATAGGTCTGGGTCATTTTATTCCAACAAAGAAAAAAAAAAGAAAGATACACTAAATCTTTGCGGTATAAATTAGCATAAAGAATTTAAATGTTATTATCAATCTATTTCATTATGTGCCATAACATTTGTATTAATGCTAATTACGGAGCACTGGCTGTGTGTAAAAAATTTTAAAAAAAGAATGCAAGGGACCTAAGCAGTCAAATTAAAATTAAATTCTGCACTGATTGATAAACCAGTCTAAACAATAACAAATGAACGTTTTATTTTGGAGCCAGAAATTTTGTGTATACGTCAGGTCCATCAGCATAATTGCATTGCAAATAAATCAGTCTAGTTTTTTTATTACCTGGTAAGAGAATTAGCATTTTTATAAAAATGTGTTGTAGAAAGATTTATCCCGCTCTTAATACACTTTGACAAGAGTGGCTTAACCCTTCGATACCCGCTCCGCTGTACTTTATTTGGGCACCATTTCAGCATGTGAACAGCAGTGTTGGGGTCACGTCAGTCGACTATGAGTCAAAGTCAAGTCCCAAGTCTCCAGTTCCCAAATCCAAGTCACCTTACCTCAAGTCCAAGTCGAGTCCCAAGTCTCCAATACTCAAGTCCAAGACCAAGTCCAAGTCCCCCAATCACATGTCCATTTCCCATTCCAAGTTCTCTCAAGTATATTCATATTAATGTCCTGAAGCAGGCTAACAGAAAAAAAAAATGATTTAAATTTAAAGCTGTACAGAAAGCTAATCCCCCCTCTTTAGTTAGGCAGCACAAATAGCCCATTATACGGTAACTACTACTCAAAAAATTCAAGTCCAAGTCCAAGTTAAAAAAAACCTCTAAGTTCGTGTGAAGTCCCAAGTCAAGGATGGTCGAGTCCAAGATACAGTTCGTCACAAGCCACGTTTTGACTCAAATCAGACTCAAGTCCAAGTTTTGGACTTGAACACTACAAAACTGATCAACAGTTGGCTTGAAACGCATTTTCACTGCAGTGCCTGAAACAATAAACTGGTAAAAACTATTCATGCATTTGAATGCCAGCGTGTTCATATCATCTGACTCATTACGGGAAACTAAACAAATACTCATCTTTAAAAAGAGACCATTTTGTTTACTGTTGGTATATTTCAAAATGTCAGTCACAGCAGTGGTAAAGATTTGTTTTATTTTTTTTGGTGTTTCTTAGTTGTTTTTTATTTTTATTTTTTTCATTTTATGTTCATTGCCATAAATGCCTAGGCCCAGTGGTATAATTTACTGCTGTTTTGCTGTTTATTAAATAAATCAAAAGCAAACCTTCCATTTTGGAGGTAATTGTTTATCTCTCCCTCTCTCGCTCTCACTCACTCACTCCCCCTCTCTCTCTCTCTCCCTCACTCTCTCTCTCTCTCCCTCTCTCGCTCTAACTCACTCCCCCCCTCTCTCTCTCTCTCTCGCTCCCTCTCTCACTCCCCCCTCTCTCTCCCTCTCTCACTCTCACTCACTCCCCCCCCTCTCTCTCTCCCTCTCTCACTCTCACTCCCCCCCTCTCTCTCTCTCTCTCTCTCTCACTCACTCCCCCTCTCTCTCGCTCTCCCCCCCCTCTCTCTCTCTCTCTCTCTCTCTCCCCCCCCCCCCCCCTCTCAGGAATATGCTGACGAGTCTGTAAGCACCTCAGAGCGGACGGGTCACGTCTGCGTCTCCCAGGAGGGAGGAGAGTGAAACCCCTGGCAGAATGCTAATCCCGCTCCACCACCACCTGCTGCCCGCCATTGGTGGAGCTGTGTACACAGAGGCTGCTGTGATAACATTAGCGCTGTAATCATATTTCCCCCCCCCACCCCCCTCCTCCTCCCACCCCTACCCCCCCCCCCCCCCTCGCGTTGACAGATGCTGGGAAAGGTCGCAGCGTGGAGCGGGGAGACGATACGGCGGAGGGGTGGGGGTGGGGGGGGGTGGGGGGGGGGGGGGGTTGCGGGGCCAGTCACTCCTGTAATTATTTTGACTTTTTCCACCACAAAGGGTAAATTGCTTAATGGGGCCGACTGATTGGATAGGGACCCGGGGGCGGTGGACGAAAGGCAGCCGGTTGATTTCGCGAGCCGTGGCTCCAGCAGCCCACGTTTCGCATTTCATTAACGACGGCGTTCTTAAATCAGCGGGAGTCAGACGGCCCTCGCCCCAAAAACAAAAATAAAGTGACCTGGCACTTTATATCGAGTAACGTTTCCATGGGTAATGACAGCACCAACCACCAGGGGGCCCCTGAGTGGACTCTGAGTAATGTTGTGGAAAAAGCAGAGAGTGACACATGCAAGGTGTCATAAGGTAAAGGGCACGGGGCTGAGCACGGATTCTATGTCCTTGTGCACTTTATTGTTTTCCTTAGAGATCACATCCCTGACATCCAATGAGCCACATCTTGCTACACTCAAAATGCATGCTGGGAATTGGAGTTATTTATTAACTGACTTAGCTTAAGTCATCCTCTCTGTCATGTTTTATTAATCATATCCTTGTGCATGATATTTTCTAAGTACTTAATTATGTACGAATATACTTTATTCTACAGGTACTTACATACACATGTATGCGAGTGAGAAAAACCAAAGCCTTTTTTATTATATAGTTTTTATGCCGTTTTTCAGTTTAATTGTGGTGTGCATTCAGTGTTTCAAGCCTTGTCCTTGGCAGTAAGCTGTTCGGGATAATAGAAAGTACTATTTGCCTGAATGCTGCTGTTGAATATGGAATATCAATGCAGTGGGTCTTTAAAGTTGAGTCATGCACTACACAATACAAATTAAAAATTCATATTGTATTTCCATAGCGCCTTCCCAATCTTTGACTAAACTGAGAAGCATGATGAGGTCAAACCAAACAATCGAAAGTACAAGAATGCAACAGTCGGACTCAGATTTAGATTTTAAGCTTCACAACATCGTGATTAATGGCGCCCCATTTGTATGCACGCCACTGTGACAGCCAACAACTGTAACACATTATTATGATAAATAAGATGTTTTTGCTAACTCTGCCATTTCAGAGCCATGGAAGCAGTGAAACGGCGCGTTTGGTGTTCCTCTCCGCGTTCTCGCTCCCTGGCCTCTTCCCCTTCCTCACAAAAAAAACCATTTAGCCGTCTGAAAGGGACAAGGGCCGGCGTCCGTCCCGCTGGAAGCCACTTTGGGCATGGGCCACAGCAATACAGCGGGCCGGGGGGGGGGGGCGGAACACAGGCCGCTCTCTCAAACTCCGCCTCTTTTAGTGGGGATAAAGGCGAAGACCGCCTCGGTAAGGACACAAAATGCTGGACGTAAACGGTCACTCCACCGGGTTTGGCCACGTTTGTGTCACACAGGAACGGCAGTTTTTCTGCTATCACGTACAGACTCGCGCTTTTGTACGGTGGCCTGGAGGTATTCATTTTCCCATTGCCAGGGAGCGCGTCAGAGTTCGAGAATAAGTGGGGACGCAGCTAGTAGCGCTGGGCTTGGTTTTTTTTTTTTAACGATTGTTTTCCACCCCCTCCCCTCCTGGCTTGGGTGGTATTCAGTATTTGGCTGATATGGCACTGGGAACAAGGGGTTTGTTGTTGCTGTTGTTTTCAGGGTTTCGGTTGGCAGGGCTCGCCGATGAGCCGGGGCCCAAGACAGCCGGGGGGGTAGGAGGGAGGTGGGGGGGGGGGGGGGGGGGGGGCGAGAATTTAACAAGGAGGGCGGGAAATCATTCAAGTCCTGGAGGGTGGGATTGGAATCGGCGAGCTGTGACCCGAAACGGTTCGGAGACACAAAGCGGCGGCGGCGGTGGCGGTGAGCACCTGCCCCGGGCACAGAAACGGGGGTCAGGCGGTGACTGGCACCCCGTGACGGGTTTTGGGGTTCGGGCCGTGCCCGCGGGCTGCTGAGGCCGGGGGGGGCACGGCTGCCACCACACACAGCCACCGAGACCGAGACTCTGGCGCCGGGCACTTACAAATGGCGGCCAAGAGAGCGACACAAAAAGACCGACAGCGAGGAAGGTCTGGAGGGTGAAGGAATCACTCCGTCTGTCTTTCTTAGCTCCTTAGAGTGAACGAATGCTCAGCCGATGCCCTGCTAGAGCTCATGGGGATGTAAACACACGCTGGCCTAATACCCCAACTCCATCACTAAACTGCAACAGGTGATAAATATTGCAGTTTGGTTTGTAATCATTTGTGCTCTCTGACTGATCGTTGTTTGTTCATCAAAACACTATACTGCTAAAATGCGGTATATTAGTGCATGATCTTGCATCTAAACTTGTGAATTTGAGCTGTCCAATTCTTTCTTTGCAGGGCACGGGCACTGTCAAAAAATGAAACCCACAAAGGACAAGAAAACCCTTATCTACTGTGAAAGAGCCATGTAGCTAATTAGAAAAGTGTGGACAGTTTTACAATAGAATACAATACAGAAATAAGCCCTAAATAGAAAAAATGCAGTCATTTCAAAGCTGAATCTACAATGCCTGTAGTTCCAAGAGCTGGTAATATTATAAACCATAAGAAAGAGACACATTTATCACAACCTCCGATTTAAGGGTTAGTCATTTTAATGCACTGTATAATTTTCATTTTCTGACTCAAAAAGTACACATACATAAAATATAACTTCAAAATCTTACCCTCAAGATGCATGCAGTTAAGGAATGGTGTTGCTGGTCCTCCGCCTTGTCATTACAACCGAGCTGTTTTCCCTTCGCTCAAGGTGAAGACTAAATACCGATTTTAAATTTGTTTCAGGAAAAATGTCGTGCTATTCGTGCAAAGAAACCGGCATCCACTGTAGACAAAGGACCAATACTGAATTCATTTTAAAGGCACTTTCAGAACAATAACAAAGGAAGCTGGAGGACGCCAAATGCGAGGAATTAATAATGATTTCATAACTTTTGTCTGCTTTACAACTGGCAGCATCTCGCAGGCGAACACAGACAAAAAAATATATATAGGTACGGTTGTCATGGTAAATTAATTAAAAGATAGAGGCTTACTACCAATTAAATATTGCATAACTCTAAACCAGTGTTCCCTTTGCTGCTTGAGTGATTGACCATTTACAGAGACCATTTGCACCCCCCACAATGTGAGAGCAGATAAATGAATTAATTAATGAATAAAATTTGAAAAAAAAAAATTAAATTGCACAAATTTGTATTAATGGAAACATAGCAATAGACTGATTTAGTACTGCCTAGCAACAAAGCGGAGAGTTCACACAGAACTCATGGTGCATTTATTAAGCTTCATATGTTAGAAATGGGAAGTTTCACTTAAATGGAAGGGTATTAATCGATATATATAAACACACACACACACTCATAAAGTTTTTTCCTTTCCAACCAAAGGCCGAAAAAGCCTGTCAGACACCAATTCCTATAATACAGCGTAACTTCATTTTCAATACATTTACTCTAATGGCTGTGCTCCGTGAGCTTGAAAGCAATAATTAAATCTCCACTTAGCCTATAACCCTCTTTGCATTTTCAACAGTTCCTGTACAATGTACGTGTCAATCAAGGCATCACTTGACAGCCGGTTCCCTTTCATTTCAATCATCCCCGTATATTATGCATTTACGTAATAAAAACCTGCTCTAAAAATTCTATGCACAAAAAAAACAAAAAAAAAATTAAAGAAATCAGAATTAAATTTATATTGTTGTCCAGTCTTTTAGCAGAAATGTATGCGCTTATGAACTGCGCTATGTTCTGTCATTCTGGTGAGAATCTGCATTATCTGTGCGTTATCTGTGTCAACACTACAGGTAGTCAACAGGAACCCAAAATCACTTCAAAGTCACTTAAAAGAGTGTGCGACCGCCACTTGTGGACAGTTACAGCCTGTACGCAGTGTGACATGGAGCTTACCATCTCTGGAATTCCGCAGGAGGAATAGTACATCACTGCACGGTTCCAAAAACAGCCAAAAAAAGCACTGGGTTCACGAAAGTGCAAAACGCTGTCTCGGGAATCTTAGGAGAGTGTACTACAAATGCCCAGCTGGGTTTTCAATCGGGTGACCAAGAAGGCCGTGACATTTGAAATTTCAGTGTCTTACTGCTAAACCACAGAGGGACTGTTTTGCGTTTTGAAGCATTGTCATTTTTTGAAAGACTATCTGCAGTAAAAAGATGTTAAGGTGATCACACGGTACCGCTGCTTTTACCGGTAATGTTTCTGTCTTTTTTTAAGAGTTTGTATGAGCACAAACCACACCTGGAAAATACACGCTTATATCTTCAATAAATTCAGATAATTATTTTATATCACCATGTTAAACATCTATGAAACCTACAGTACGTCTCACCATTCAAAATATATATGTAAAGTAAGCGTGTTAAATTACAATAAAATCAGTGGCTGTGCGATTTTGGTGTATGATTGAAAATTCAGTTTAAGGCATCACCTCCTTTCTTCCTGGCTGAAAAGTGTAATTTAACTTGGGTTCTGAACTCAGTAATCTGGGAGGTGTGCTTTCTTCAGACTCAAAATCCTAACCATTGCTCCAGAGGTTCAGTGAAGGCAGGATTAAGGTATTCCACACAAACCTACTTTATGACTTTAATACAGCACTTTTTTGTTGTTGTTGTTGTTGTTATTTCCTGAGAAACTTTGGATTTCCATAACTTGCTTCAGACGCATGGACTAACATGTGGAATTGCTTACTGTATGGTATTTTTAAAACAAATTTCTAAAAAAAAAAAAAAAAAAAGATATTCCTCAAGGAATACATGTCAAAGCAACTTGGAGTGCCAGACACCCCTCACGCAGAGGCCACTGCAGCTGATGTACACGTGGTCCTGCGAGGCACATGCCACAGTAAAGGACAGCCATAGACTGTAGAAGATGTATACGGACAAAGTGACCGTGACGTCACCCTTTCGCTTTCCGTGGGCTTGTGAAAAGCCTTTTGAAACCACAGAAGTGCAGTTTTTGTGTCGCCACGTTGAACAAATTGGAGCCAGAGACTGCACAGCAGGGAAAGGGGGTGTGGTGGGGGTGGGGGGGGGGGGGCATGAAGTCTGTAGGTCGGGTCTGCATCATCCACTAAGAGCATGAGATACAGCCCGCCCCCACTCCCCCCCCACCCCCTGCCCCCCCGAGTGACGCACAGTGAAGCAAACTGTCCCTGATTCATCCAATAAAAATATTAAAATATTGTCCAAATGACACAGTGACTTATCTCGGCACATGGGAAGACTAAAAACCCTATTGAGACTACATGTTGCAAAAAATGATTCACTTTGTATTTTGACCATATTGGTACCATTGACATACATTGAAATGGGTGGCTGTAGAAGCACCTATACTGGATCCAGCCGCACTGCCGCTAGTGAGCAATATCTCTCAACAAGACCTGGAAGCGAGTTTCAAAAATAAAGCCCCTTATTGGCTGCTTGAGAACGACACAACAGCAGTGATTGGAGGAGAGGCACATAATCTTGTTAACAGCGACTTGTAGCCTTTAGGTTCCAGGCACATTGTTAACCTTGTCTTTTTTGTTAGTTTTGAAATTATTTTTGAGGGACATATCCTGACGTGTTTCACATTCTGACGCATTCTGCCTTCAAGCCTACATCATCATTTTGCATTCTGTTAAACAAACAAGCCTCCCTGTGGCATGACTCTTTTGTTTTGCTAATGTAGAAAATTGTTTCATATTATGTGGCTAGCTACTTTAATAAAACTTCTTCTATTTCAAATCTGTTCAAATAATATCACAGTGAAAGCAAAATCTGAAACCTCTTATGATTATTATGCTTTATTTCACACAGGTCAGGTTAATTGGAGAGTCTAAATTGCCCCTAGGTATGAGTGTGTTTGTGTTGAATGCTGTCCAGGATGGATTTTCTCTCTCCCAATGCATTCTGGGATAAACTCTAGCACCGCCCGCGACCCTGACCAGGATAAGCTGGTTCGATAATGGATGGATGGATGGACGGATGGATTGATGGATGGATGGATGGCTCCAGATTTTCAATCAGGCGAAACAAGAAGTTCACAACTGAATGTATAAATGCTCTCATGCATTAAAATAGATAAATGCAGTACTGTACAGCAGAGAGCAGCCTGTTCGTATCTTCCCTGAATTTCCGAGCATATTCAGCGTGCAATAAACATTAGTTTGATGAAGAGAGGTCCTTGGAATGCCAATTTTTTTCCCCTACCGTAATTGCAACCTCTGAATAGTAATGAGCCGTTAATTGTTCTTAATTAGACATTTAACGTCTAGCGAAGAATGATTTACTCTCTTAAGGTCACATTATGTCAGATGTCGCTGTGTACGCTGATGCAGAATAAATATTCCCCCTTCACATCCCACGCCCATTAATCAGATGAGCTAATGCTTTCATTTGTCTGCAATGAACTGCATGACGAGAGATTTCTTTAGAAAGAGGTTGCTATTTGAAATGATTCAATTACAGACTGACGGGTGAAATCACTGCGGTCCTAATTGCTGAAAGTGTGACCATTTGGCCACTGAAACTAAGCTAATTGAAAACACGGAGGGTCAATTGCAGTGTGCTTAGCTGGAGTTGAAACTTCAGGTTTAAGCTCCCTAGACCACAGAACTGCACTGAAACTCGAACAGCTAATCCTTATTTTACAGATTTGGATAGCTGTCCCAGTTGTATTGCAGTTCTGTGGTCAAAGGGGGTTTAAACCCGAGTTCAATGGTAGTGCAAATGGCAGCAAGCCAAATCTTCATTATGTCGGAGTACAAAAAGCACAAAATTATTTTACAGCTTGAACAAGTTTTCAACAACCTAAATTGCTCAAGGTATTGGCTGTGAAAAAAAAAATAACACAAAAGGACCTAGTTTGAAAACAAACGCTGCTGCTGCAAAGAAAGGGCAAGTCGTTTAATGAACAAGAACCCCAATGGCGCCGTGTTTCTTGTGCAAGGACTGTGTGTGAAGCCGAAACACTTCTGCAGCGTGCAGCGAGTCAAAGGCATTATTAAATAAAAGCTGGTGTTTCATTTTTTCATCCAACACATTCAATATCACACGCCTCCTCCATTTGCTGCTAACAGCACCTGTTTCCAATTGTAGCATCAATGTTATGAGAGCTTGTGTTACTCTCAGGGGAATCAAACGGCATTTTCGCTCGGAAGAGTGTTCCACACACACATCGGTGAGCACCACAACCTCCCACCACCAGGTGGAGCTGCAGGATGGAGTAATTCTCAACATGGACTACACCACTACCACCACTACGAGCGACCAGTTCTCTGCCAAGACCAGCCTGAGTAGCAAAGACTTCTTCATACTACGTAGTGAGCGCACTATGCATTACATATACTGTACACTAAACACTCTACACTACACAGATTAAATACACTATGTGTGCCACAGACCCTGGCAGCTCCCATTGATCGGGACTGCTGTGTCGCAAGCAGTGAGCACAAAGATTTTTTTTTTTAATGTATCAGACCTTTTCTGGTAACAGTGACATCCAGACATGTTCAACAAGGCGAACATAATGACTAACCTTTGTGAGCGTGTCGTCTTAACATCTCAACTTAACGAAGGAACAATTCAAGTTAACTTTTAAAGAACACATTAACCTTTCTCTGATCACCATGAGGATTTGGTAACTGCAGTTAACAATTTTCAAAGTTTGTGCACAGTAAGCAAAACAAAGCTACACATCAGCTATTAATGCATTATGAAATGCATAATACATTAATACATTAATTTGCCTGTTCCTGGAGATCTAACCTACAGGACAGTAGATCTCCAGGAAAAGGGTTGGGTTGGCCCTGCCTTAAAGTATTTTCAAATGTTTTCATTGTTATCAATTATCCTAATATATGCATATTTTTGGAAAGTGAAAATAGTTTTTTTTTTTTAATGAGAAGTCATCCAAATAAAAAAAAATGGATTGCAGAAGCCAGACATGGCTTCTGTGCTTCAGGCATTTATGGAGGCACAGTGCCTTGCACTCTATTAGGCCTTAATGGCACCTTATACCAGCGCATACAAGCACAAAATAGAGAGTTACAACATAGTTACAGAACCATTGACCTTCAAAGTGCCTCAGAAAGCCCATCTATGGAGGAGTCCCCTCTAAACGCTGATGTTTTGAGAAGAGGTTTTGGGGAGCGGGGGAGCGGTGGGGGTGGGGGGGGGGTGTATAACTGCGAATGCCTAAGACCCAACGTGTCCTCCGGAAATTGTGCGATCGCACCCAATTTCAAGCATGACTGACCCAATGAGATTCATGCGCTCCTTTGAAACATTTCCTGAAAACATTTATCTAATCCGCTGTTCGGCTCCTTGCCCCCCCCCCCCCCCCCCCAGGTCTGTCGTAACGTTCTACCGAGGCGGGGGCAAACGAGGGCCGAGAGGAGGGAGGGAGGGAGGGAGGCTTCGCTGGTGAGCGACGGCGTTTAAGAGCGCAATGAAAAGATTGCGTTGGAGAGCGCCCGCCCATCACATTATGAGGAGGGACTGGATGACTAACTAGCACAGCGAATTCATTTTGCTCTGCCTGCATACTGATTAAATTACGAGAGTCTTCTGACGTGCATTCACATGCATCTATTCATTTATCTCCTTTGTGTTTATACTGTGGAACGGTGTTGGGTGGAGCCACCATGAGGGGCAGGGGTTGGGGGAAAAAAAAAATATGGAGTCTAAACAATTTGAGGGTGGAAAGCAGAAAGACTGCTGATCAGCCTCTGGTGAGCATGCCTGTGTGTGAAGCTGCTGCTATCCAAGGCCCAGTAGGCCTTGCTGCCTGTGGGAGGGAACAGACACAGTCGCTGTCCCGGGTCCAGTAGGCCCCCTTCTTGTAGGAGGGAACAGATACAGCTGCTGTCCAGGGTCCTGTAGGCCCCCTGGTTGTGGAAAGGAATGCACGGCTGGCAGCTGCCAAAGAGGAGGGTCATCCGTCTCTGTTCTTCCTTCCACCTCTCCATGCGCCACATAACACATGGTCTGTAAGATGGTTGGTCGGGATTCTGATACTGGTGAGCAAGCGTGCTAGTTAGAAAGTGAGCTAGTGAGCAAGGGTTCTAGTGAGCGAAGGGTGCTTGCTCAGGGGATGTTGAATTGTGTGTGTCTGAAAAGAACAATGTCTAACAGACACTTTAACAAGGAGGTGTGTGGACATTTAGGTTCACGCACACAAGATATTTAGCAGGCAGTAAGAGCAAGCAGCTCACAAGCGAATATCCCAATTTTCTTTCATAAACAGATCATTGTTTGACTCGACTAGTCTCTCTGGTGCTCAGTTAATCAGTGGCGTATCAGACACACTCACACACAGGGTGCATGGGCTGTACATAATTAGCCCCAAACAGAGGAAGCGCTAGACACATACATACAACTGGGAGCCACATGGGCTTCGCAACATGGAATCGTTTAATTTCTTCCTTTGTTCTTTTTCAAATCCTTCTTTCATACCCAATTATGCCTCTGTTATCATTAAAATAAAAAAAACATTTGGTCATAATAAATGAACGAACAAATGAATAAATAATATGAGCTTTGTTAGCCTTTGGTCTGGGAATTAAACCTTTTTACAACACCTTCTTTTTTTGCTGTTGTTGTTTTGTTGTTTTTATTTTTAAAAATTTTATTTTTCCTTGACTGGTCATTTGTGTTTTATTTTTCCGATGAAGCGTAATGGTTCCCGGGCTTAGAATGACCTCTTTTTTTAAACGCGCCCCTAGTCGAGAAGAAAAAGGCATTTTTTTAATGCTGCTTTTTTTTTGCCGAATGCACCGGGGACACTTTAAATTGCTCATAATTCCCATACGTGGGTTTGTTGTGCTATTTTCCATGATGTGTTTGTTGCCAGAAAACATTTCAGAGCGTTCTGATTTAATGGCCGAACCCCAGGAAAACGGCCTAAGAATGGCGGGTGCTAAAATTGCCTGGCGCCGCGCTGGGCAGAAAGTTCCGGAAACAAACATAAACACGACTGACAGAGTAAATCTACCTCTGACAAGAAGAAAGCATCCAAATTGGGGCCACCTCAACCAGAGCTAACGTAACATTCTCGAAGCCTCCTTCACGTTTGGGAAAATTCGAGACTGCAAGAGATTTTATTATCGAACAGTTTTAATTAACCCTTGTGCTGGTTTCGGGTCAAATTGACCCATTAATATTTTTTTTTGTAAAATAGGAATGACATTAGAGAGATGGTTTTTCATAGCCAGTGGAAATTTGGATCTTGTTTTGTGTTTCTATTTGTTGTTTATCATCTGTTTTTGCTTTACGTCTTTTTGTCTAGTGGTTTCTTTGAATATAACGAAATAAAGAGTAAAAATGTGTCAGTTTAAAACAATAAATATCAACAATCTATCTTCTGATGTTTCACAGATAAACATAATTTTTTACTGTGCCCACATGTCTTCATCATTCATTTCCAGACTTTGTTAGATGTGATCTAGTAGAGGTAAATGGCAACCCATAAGCATATATATTGTTCGTAGTGTTTGGAATTGAGATAAAGATAGCATATACATATAAATATTATTTCTGTATTGCTGTAAAATCTCAATAATGTCCTGAGTATATGTGACCCAGGCCAATAATTTAACAGGTGCTAATAGGTAAGCACAGAACAAGGGTTAAACAAGAGTGCTTTATTCATCACCTATCCTTCTGACCTTGTTCAGTTGGTGCACCTGTACCTGCAGGTCGATCAATGATTTTGAAATATTTAAGAGAAAAAAAAATCAAAATCAGCACTGTTAAAGGTCACTGTTTTTTTTTTTTCTTTTTTTCTGCACAAACCTTGTCTCACTCCACTACACAAAGTCAATACGCGTTTGGATCAGGGCAACATCAAGTGGGAGGAGAAGAAATGATATTTCATTTCATTCTCAAGGATTTGTTAAAAAAAAAAAAAAAAAAACATCAATTATTCATTTCATATGTGTTCTTGAGCACACAGAATAAATGTTTAACAGGTGTTGTTCAACAGTCGCTTTACTCCGTTATGCCTTTGACTGAACATTCTGGACTTCCTTTAATAAACAGCTTGACTGGAACGAAACACAATGTCCTGTGCTTAATAGGGACTTGTAGAGCGCAGCGGTGTACACGGTGACGGAGGGAAAGAAGAGCTCGGCCACGTCTGCAGGCTGCTCTGACCCGGCTCGCGTAATGAGAGATGTGTATGCGGACCGGAGAGCCCGTCGCCCGGGCTTTTAAAATGCTGATCAGATCCGGGCTTTCTGGGAGGGGAGCGCCCCCTCGCCTCCTCCAGTCAGGGGCCGTGCTGTCGGGGCGCCGCCGGGGCGCCGCCGAGGCGCTACCTCTCCCACGCTAACGAAAGGACGAACCGCTGCGATCAAACGCTCTCCCTTTCGCCCCCTCCCCGCTGCCCCCCCCCACCCCCACCGACTGATCTCCAGGATCACCGGATAGGCCTCAGCCTTCTGATTTGGGGGGGGGGTTACTAATGCGGGGGACTGCTGCTGACAGCCAATGGAGCAGCCTCTCTCCAAGCGCTAGCATAGTGGCGTGCAGAAGATCCCAGACATCCCAGGCAAAAAATCCAAAAATCTGCTGCTCCCTACCTCTCTGCACTAGCAATAGGAGAGCATTAGCAAACCTTCCTCGAGCGTCCTCTCAGCGGGACGATGACAGGCGCGCCTTCGCCTCAGATTTATTTCCTTTAATCTCACACAACGTGCGGGCAAGGTCCCCCCCCCGCCCCCCCCCCACAGCCAGTGCACACATGACCGCGGCGTGCCGCTTTATCGGAGACGGCGGTAGCCTTTCCGCCAGCGGGCCGAGCCGAGCGGTAACGGTGAAGGGAAGTGCGCGGGGCCGGGGGGGGAGGGGAGGGGGCGGCGCGTCCGTCAGAGGAAGCGTGGCGTAGCGCCCGCGGTGGAGCGGTCTGGCCCTCTGATCCGGCGCCGCTCTTTCTTAAAACCGCGCCTTTGATCCCAGCCGCGTTACCGACTCCCCGCTCCGCGTCTTTGGCGTCTCTTCGGCTAAGCCCCGCGGCGGCTAATCGCGCTTTCGGCAAAGCAGTCGTCGGCGATTTTGTTCGTCTTGTGATATCCACCACCCGTGCCCCGCACCCAAAAGCTGAGTGGGGGGGAAGCGGGGACGGTGCCTGACGCACTCTTTCCTATGAACTATACAAAGCGAGTTGGAATGGAACTGGCAGCCCAGGCCTCGCCACGCGGGAGCCGGTCCTCCATCTGCTCCCGCAGATGGCCGCCGTCAGCCGCTAAAGCCGCTGGAAGGCCAGCAGGAGGCCAGCCGCGCGGCCCGACGGCGTCCCCGCACGCTCGCAGAAACGGGAAAAAAAATTATAATCTGCGAAAAAAAAGCGGCGAAGGCCGAGCGATTCGCCGGTTCCCTGAGCCTCGACGCGCTCACCGTGATGCCCCCCCCCTCCCCCCCCCCGCCGACGGGGACGCATCCTTTCTGATTCCAAAATCAATTAACGGCAGAGGGTGGAAAAAAAAAAAAACAAGGGAGGGAGGGAGGGAGGGAGGGAGGGGGGGATGGAGGGAGAGAGAATGCATGGAATACCAATGCGTCCGCACGCTGCCTAACCGGAATCGACTGCTGCTCATCTCTCAAATTATGTTTATCTGATTGGCCCACCGCCGTGGGGGGGATCCAGGAAGCGGCGGACCGCGGTTCGGGTGACCGGCAGTTAAGAGAGGGGCGTGGCCGTCGGGGGTCCTCTCCCCCCGGGGAAAATCGATGATGTTTGTTTAATTATTGGGCGAATTTAATCAGCGTCCCCGGCTGTAATTACTTCCAACTGCCCGGCAGCTATTAAAAGCGAACTTCCGACAAGCCATTCGCAAGCCGGCGATAATTAACGCCGCCCCGTCGCAAGCCGCCGCTCGCTCGGCACCGATGACCCGGACGGCGGCCGAAGCAAGCCGGTTTTTCCGCCGTCACCGGCCGAGCGGAGTCGAACGTTTCACGGCGGGCTCCAGCGAACAGCGAATCAGGAGTCACAGGCCCGTTGCGGATCGCGTCTTTTACCGGTATGGATCTCGCGTTCCGTCGATGGTCCCTCCTGACAGGAGTAACTAAGTGTACTGCGGACGCAAGTGCTTTTAAGGGGAAACGGGGTACCGCCGCTATCTGAAATCCATACTGTGTGCTTTAATCAGTGGTGTGGAATGGATTGGAAGGGGATGTCTGAAAACTACTTCCCGGGATTGAAAGTGCGAAAGTGTGATTGAAACATTTTATCATTTATTTATTTTTGTACAGTCTGTTAAACCGTACTGTTTCATACTGTTTGTTTTGCTCTGTGGTGTATAACCAGCACCAAAGAAGATTCATTTATAAGTTGAGTAAGTCAAAACCTACAGTTAAAGGTCAGTTAATATTCAAAAAAAAAATTTAAATGAAGCAAGCACACAAATTTATTTCTTAGCCTTGGTGAGCTAGAGTATCACCTGACATCAAACCACGTTTGTTCAGGAAACAAACATGTCTCTTCCTCTTCCCATTTTTATATTTTTAGTATGAGAAGCACTAACAAACATGGGCTGAAAGATTCTCACGAGTAAGTTGTAAGTTCTGGCCCTCGGTCCTGGACCTCGACAGCTGCAGATTCAGTTTGTTTTCACTCACTCTCAGCTCTTGATTGACCAATTAGAGCCGCCGGTTACACAACAAACGCGCCTCCCCTGCTTTCTTGGGTCTAAATTAGCTGCTAATTTTGTTGTGACCGTGCGCTTCTACAGGTCCAGGACCGCCACTCTAAGCAAAACAGTCCGCGCAGTTACGAGAATACGCCTCGTCTCTCTTTTGCTTGGTTTCCACCAGACACGATGGAGCGTTGTGCAAAAGACTTTATGGACAGAACATAGGCTACATGTGCTCGAAAACAGCATTTGAAAATCAATAACGAATAACTAATGAATAACCGGACGTGATGAAGACTATTTTGAGAGTGTGGGGAAGGGAAAGAAGCTCGCCCACTCAATCGGGGCAGTTGCGTTGCGTATAAGCTTTAAAAACAAAAAAACCAGCAGTGCAAATGAGACATCATTCAATCCAGATGCACAGATGGGACCTTCGCTGAAGCACTTATTCATTTTACTCCTTAATCACATGTCAATCAACAGGCGGTCCCCACCGCAGCCTCCGCTGTCGACGGCGCACGTGAATGCCTGAGAGAGAGAGAGAGAGAGAGAGAGAGAGAGAGAGAGAGAGAGAGAGAGAGAGAGAGAGAGAGAGAGAGAGAATGAGAGAGAGCGAGAGAGAGAGAGAGAGAGAGAGAGCGAATGAGAGAGAGAGAGAGAGAGAGCGAATGAGAGAGAGAGAGAGAGAGAGAATGAGAGAGAGAGCGAGAGAGAGAGAGAGAGAGAGAATGAGAGAGGTGTAGAAAAACAGAGTCTAACGTGAGTCTTCTGAAAAGGAGTCTGCAAACCCTACTTCTGGAGAGTCGCAGGGTCTGCTGGTTCTCTTGGTTATTCGGCCCTTAATTGATCGACTCGGTCACTTGGTGACACTTGGTTGGTTTCTGGAACTTGGCAGGCCGCTGATTTTGGGGTGGAGAGAAAACGGTAAAGCCTGTGGCTCTCCAGGACCAGGGCGCTGCAGAGCTGTGCTTGAGATGGTCTGATAGTCCGCTCACCCAACTGTGGTGTGGGTGTGTGTGTGTGTGTGTGTGTGTGGGTGTGTGTGTGTGTGTGGGGGGGAGGGGGGGGGGATGGCTGAAAGTTTCCATGCAGCAGAAGAGGCCAGCACTTCTGATTTGCCGATTAGAGGACAAGCGCTCCAGATTGAGGAGTGTTAGGGTGCGGGGCCTGAGCTGAGCGGCAGTGCCGTCACCGGCTGGCCGATAAGGAGGCGTCCGTATCGGCGACCGGCGGCGCCGCGGCGGAAACACTTCGTCTCCGCGGCGCAGGTAAAATCTCTCGCGCAGAGATGGCAATCTCTCAACACGCTCCCGGTGTTCAGCGGCGGCCTGGATCGGACAGGCTGGCCGCGAACTCTGTCTCCGCCTCTCGCCTCGCCCCGGGAAAGGGGGGGAAAGGGGGGGGGGGGGGGGGGGGCGATATAAGACGGGCTGGATTTCGCGCATCTCCCCCGGCCTGGCATTTAAATCTTTACTCATGTGGAGGGCCTCTCGGGGGACGTGAAGACCTTTCAGACGGAGCCTTCCGCTCGCGTGGCGGAGGGGGGGGGGGGGCGTGGGGGGTTGGGGGGGGGGGGAGAGGAGAGGGACGCCGCACCAGAATACTGAACACCCAGAATAACCCAAACCTGTCTCAGCCGGCGGTCACCGACACGCAAACCAAAAAAAAAAAAAGAACATGCTAAAATGGCCGCTTCTATTCCTATTGCACCGAAACAGTGCCGTTTGGACAGAGCCGTTCTCGTCTCAGAAACATACCCGGGAACACGGGTCTCGGTGCTGAAGAGATATGCTCTGAGAAAAGGTCACGGTATCGGCTATAAGCTAATAAAGACACACGTTCTGCACGACGAGCAATAATGTGGTTCATGTCTTTCGCAGATTTGAGTTGTGTCTCTCTCGTCACCCACGCTAGCTGAGGCGTGCGTGCTCTCCCGTACGCTCGTGCACAGGCCAGCGACCGTCATCCACACAATAGGCCACACGGTGAAGCCCCTGCAGTTCGGAGGTGAGACGTCTTTCAGACTTAAGGCTGTGGGCGCCTGTTGTATTGTTGGAAGTTAATGGAACCCAAGGAACCTTGACTGGCTTAATCTCACAATACTGCATAGGAGTCACACTCACTGCATAGGCTCAGAGCTATAGTGTCTACACCATAAGGCAGTAGGGCAGTGTAGTATCATGGGTAAGGAGCTGGTCTTGCAAAGTAAAGGTCACAGGTTCGATTCCCAGGTAGTACCCTGCAGCAAGGTACTTAACATGCATTGCTTCAGTATACATCCTGCTGTATAAATGGATACAATATAAACGCATTGTAAAGTCGCTCTGGTTAAGAGCGTCTGCTAAATGCCTGTGATGTAATATAATGTAATAAGGCCTGGCTGTGTGTGAGATGAGTTCCTAGTCACGGTTAACCCACAGTTATTTACACAGATATTTATACAGCTGGAGAGACATATCTATAAAAACTCTGGGAAAAAATGAACTACACATCAACCCCAGCAACTAAGAGCTAATAATCACTGCGGGAAGAGCAAAGCCACCCACGCCTGCTCTATCCGAGCAGCTATCCCCTCATCCACACGCCCCTGTGGCAGAACTCGCGCTGCCAGCTATGAGTGACACCTGTCAGTCATCCTGAAGGGCATCGCATGAGGTCTCTCATCAGCCGAGCTCCCCCCGGGCGCTCTGAAATTGAGCGGTCAACGGTCAGGGGAGAAACACGGGGGTGGGGTGTGTGTGCGTGTGAGTATGAGTGTGTGTTTGTGGGGGGGGCAGGCGGCTCCTGCCTGTCTCAGCAAATCTGCCTGTGAATCGCTCTTTTCTCAAGGTGACTAATGACTTCCTATTAGGAGGGCCTTCCTCTTTCGACAGCGGCAAAGTGGAGGGAAAATGTGTTTAAAGAAAAGGGGGAGGGAGGGGTTTGTGGGGGGGGGGGGGTCACCCCCGAGGCTACGGAGAGAAAATCATAAGGGGAAGAAGAATACGGCAGACAAACAGAGGAAAAGGGAGAAAGGACATTGAGGAAGCAGCCATGGAGGAAAACGTCCGCCCTTACGCATCGCTGGCCTCAGTGTTGCTCCTGCTCAAATGAAAAGCAGCCGGTTATGAGGACTTCCTGTTTGCTTTCCGAAAGCAAGTCACCCTTCGCTTCCGTCGCCGCCGTATTCGACGACACCCCTCTCCGAGTTTCGCCGCAGTCGGCTGACCGGCGCCGGACCGGTCGGCGCCAGGGGTCACCCGTTCACCGTCCCTCATCGCACCCGAATTACCGGGGACCTCTGCCGTCCTTTCGGGGCGACCAGGCCGCCCCCCTCGTCTCGCTGATGAGGTTTTCTTCACGGCGCCGATCGGACCGTAATTCACTCCGATCAACCCGAGAGGTTTTAATCCTGAACCAAGGCCCTCTGCCAGGCTACTGTAAATCACCATAGAGGTCCTGCTGATTTATGGGTACTTCCTATTTCCTGCGGGTTTATGGCGCGATCAATTGCCCGGTTAGTTTGGGGCATGATCAAATGTGGCTGACAAGACGAATGCACTTCGTCACTCAGTAGTTTATAACTGCGCTTTTTTTCCCCCCTCCGCCATCGATTGCTGATCCCTACTGCTCAGCACTGCCATACAAGCCAGGGCACTTCTAATTTGTCTCAGATTGTCGAAGTCCTGACCGCTGAACCTCCCAACTTGTTGCTTGCCGTCCGCCATCTCTGCGGCACGGGCCCCGCAGCCCCGCGGACAGGCGCAGCACGCTCTGCCGCAGGAGAGCGCCGGTGAGGGGAAACAGCGCCGAGTCAGCCGGTGTAATTAAAGACCTTTTAAGTGCAGCGTTGCCTCGCACGGCTGTTGCTCGGTAACACCGGAATCACATCACAGTCAAGCAGGTGCACTACAACTCCCCCTGCTGGCCACGAAAAGCATGCACGTAAAAGTAGAATTTTATCATCTCGCACCTACACTGAAATGGGGGGTGTGGGGGGGGGGGGGGGAGTCAGGTGGTTGGAGCGGAACAGAGCAGGGGGAGGGGTGGTGGTGGGGACGGGGAGATGAAACCCGAAAAGTTCAGGCGTAAAATTAGGCTTGGAAATTTCTAGCATTTTTTCCAGGCTTGCAGCATTACAGGTGGACTTAGATCTGCACAGGACCCCTGGCACATTTATCACACAGATTGAGCCACTGACAGGATGGATGAAGGCCAACTTAACTTGACCAGGCAGTCATTCATTTGAGGGTATTTGTGTCACCTTGAAAGGGCCCATAAATAAGGCGTCTCTTCTTCCCCAGACCATCACAGTTAAGGACTATCCTGATTATTGCGATGCATTGCCTTTTAGGCAATAACACGAGTAGAAGTTCAACAGCACATGATATTTCATTAATCCTTCGATCACTTCAACATATTGTCGTTGATTGAAAAGACAGGAATGAATTAGATCATGCAATTTGGTTTTACAATAAGTACACAGCAATGCATGACTGGTAAAATGGAATACATTTTGCAGTGTGAACACAGGCAATGGATTTTAACAAAAATTTTCCAGATTGAGTCGATGCAAATTTGGAGCTCTGTATAATTGCCTCAGCATTTAAGCAGAAATAAAAAACTTCACAAACGCAATAATTTCTTGCCCTTACTGAAAAATAAGTCATTCCCAGGATTGAGATATTTATGCAAATTACTCAGTTCTGCATAGATCAACATAATTTTGCTGTTAGGCTCCACATTGGCTCTCAGGTAAATATTAATATTTCACAGGGTAAAACGCCTCTGTGCGAGGGAATCAAATTGAGCAACAGAATAAACAAATAAATAAATAAATAAATCCTGCTGCTGCTGCTGCCGTCTCGCAGGTCTGCATCTCTGGGACTGCTTTGTAGACTTTATTGAGCTCACATTTAGTGGATGTTATGAGGCTCCATAGCCTCCTAAGACCTGCCAATTCATTATTGTCCCTTGTGGGGGACAGGAGTCTCTGGTCTTAGTCTCAAGAACCCAATATTCTAAGATGCTGACATTCAATAAAAATTATACATATATATTTTTTGTTCTTATGTTTTCACTGGAGCATGTTTTGCATAAGACGCTTGTCTTATGTCAAAAGGATTAAAAATACTTAACTTTTTTTTTCTGCCAGATGTCAGAAGGATAAGACAGAGAGCCGTCAGGTGGTGCGGGCAGGTTATCAGTCCCGCTCATCATCCTCACAATAGAAATGACAGGGAAGATAACCCGACTTCTGGGTGGATTTCCTTACTCACTACCAGCTCAAAAATCATGCATTTATTTATTAATTCATTATTTTCTTTTCCATTTCGGCTGAAAGACATTTGAAATCTTTTGACTGCCGCCCGCCCAATGAATCGGCCTTCATTTAAAACGGACCCTTTGGTTGGATTAGCTCAGCCCGGGTAATGGAGTCAGGCTTAATGGACAGGAGGCAGCCGGGAGCAGAGGGAACGTTATCAACGTATTCGGCGGCACAGAGAGCTTTGAATCCTGGGCTGGAAACGAGTGACATTCGAACAGAAGAAAAGGAGCAGCCCGACTCCGAGGAGCAGAATGTGTACATGAGACTCATTACGTTTTACAACCCAGGTCTGTATTATTTTTAATGGGAGGATGTTCCTGTTTCGCCACGACTGCACAGCTCAGCATTATTCCCAGAAACGGTTGCTCTGTGGCAAATCTGCCA